>NW_012099654.1:3826036-3862298 GCF_000951045.1 Mandrillus leucophaeus
AACCTGGGAGGTGGAGCTTGCAGTGAGCTGAGATCCGGCCACTGCACTCCAGCCTGGGCGACAGAGCGAGACTCCGTCTCAAAAAAAAAAAAAAAGAAAACAGAAAAGGAAGGAAGCGAGAGGAATCATAATAAGGTTCAGAAATAAGGTTGAGAGCGTTGCTGATTATGTTGCCTGGATACCTAACCTATTCTCAGTGTTGGAGAGACAATTGTGAGAGGTAGGATCATGACTTGGATTGGTTGAGATAATTATTTTTTTTTGCTTGAGAATTCTTTCAGCTCTGTAGTGTACATATTTTTTTTTGGATCTGCCTCTCCCCACAAAGCCCCGAAATAATAACAGTAACCTGTAAGAATCATGAAATAACTTAGGAGCTGAACATGTAGAATACGTTCCCCTCTTTGAAGAATATAGTTGGCATCCAGTAATCAACAATAAGTAGGGAAAAAATCACAATAGTATAAATTTGTTTTCTAACTCTTTTCATTCTTAAGGGTATTCATTCTGTCAAATATATAATTTTTTTGGGAAAAAAGGAATTATTAAAAGGTAGATACAATATAGCAGATGCTGATGATCTTAGATCTCTTATATAAGAGGTCTTGGTATTATGTCTTTTATACAGCTTACCCTGGATTAATGAGCATACCATTTGCTTAATTTGTAAATTAGTTTGGACACTTTACACTTCGCTGTCCATTCTGTGTCAGTTTTTTGATGAGTTCACTTAAGGCTACATTAAGCTTTCTCATTCATGTAGAATCTAGTTAGGCCTTTTGATTTATCTCATGGACAGAGCATAAAGTACTTGACAGAATTTGATCTGACAGCTTTACAGTTACGTAACATAGAACAGAAGCTTAAAAACAACAAAAAAGAGAAGCAAGGGATTTATCATAGCAACCTATATTTCTCTCTGGAACTTTACCACCCTTCCACTGCCTCTCTAAACTAGTAGCAGAACCACTGTTAGGCTAGCAGTTTACATAGTCTTAAATTAACCAAGACTCCAAAACAAACAAAAAAACAATTCCAAGCATTTAGAGGTGAGAAGGTCTTTAGGATTATCCTGTCCAGTTGCATCAGGTTACCAATGAGAGTACAGAAGCCTAAAGAGGGTAAGTAACTTGCCTGTGGTCATAAAGCTAGTTAGTGGCAGAGCCGACCCCACAGCCTAGGTCACAGAATTACAGTTCTACTGCTCTTCTGGTATAATATGTGAATAGAATATTTAATGGTATCATTATATTTTACAAAAGAAAATGTTATGTAACCATGACAAATACTATATTTGATTTTGCATATTTAATAAAAAATAATTATATTTAAAAGTATATCTGATTGCCTGGGTTCATATTTCTTTAGCCTCACTAGTGGTATGATGTTAGTCAAGTCTCTTGAATTCCAAAACTGTTTCTTCATTTATCAAATGCGGCAGATAGGAGTTCTTTGTTATATAGTAAATGTGACAGTCTCTAAAGCCTGATAAAGGGATATTTCTCAGTAAATGTTACTTGCTGCTGTTACTGATTTATAATAATAGTTTCTAATTCTTTCATCTTCCTTTAAATTCAAATAAAATTTAGCACTGAGAATGACTGGAAACAAAAGTAATGGATTTAAGAACAGATTTGCAAACATAAAAATATTTTAGAAGAGAGATATAGGTGTGTGTGTGTCTGGGCCTTTGGAATTAGGGAAGTGTTTTCTGGTTTTTTTAATATTAAAAGCTATGATGGATATAGTTGTTTTTAAACAGTGTTCAGAAATCACAATATCTAACTAAGGGGTTTCTCCCCTGGTGTTCTTCTGTATGCAAATATGAGGGTATCTAAATTGTCAGACTCCAGGACACAGGGTTGTTTTGTATTTAAATAACATTTTGTATATTAAAAAATAATCTTTGACAATAATAAAAATAAGCCCAGAAGTTATTTTTTCTGTTAAAAAACCCTACTTGAAAAAGAGAATGAAGAATCACTAATTTTTATTTTCATACTTTAGTGATGTTCTACTTGCCTTTGACCTGTAGTAGTGTCTTTTTGTATAGTGCTGTGCTTTCGAATGTGCTGACATACTATTGGCAATTTGGTAGATATCTTAAGATTATATTCAGGTGAACACTTCTAGGACATTTAATGCTGATTAGGAAAATGTATAATCTAATATATCAAATTGGTGGTTTCATAGGTCTTAGTATTTTTCCCTTTATTGTTGCACGCAAGTCTTAATAGTTTAGGGTTAAAATGTTTCTAAAAAAGTGAGTTGAGATTCTGATACATGCTACAACGTGGACGAACCTTGTGACCATTATGCACAGTGACATAAATGTGACACAAAAGGACAGTTATCCTATAATTTCACTTAAATGTTCTTAGAATAATCCATTTCATAAACAGGAAGTAAAATAGAGGTTACAGGGGCTGGTGGGAGGAAGGAATGGATAGTTACTGTTTAATGGGTACAGACCATGTTTAGGGTGATGAAAAAGTTCTGGAAATGGGTAGTGGTGCTGGTTGCACAACATTGTGAGTATACTGAACTGTATACTTAAAAATGGTTAAAATGGTAAATTTTGTTATGTATATTTTATCACAATTATAAAAGGGGAGCAGGGATGGGATGAGAGGAGTGCTTTTTTTTTTTTTTTTTAAGTGAATTGAGAAAAATATTAGATAGTGATATAGGCACTTGACACTCAGAAAAATGTTGATGGTGGTATGCAAATTATAGGGAGACCTCGTCTCTATAAAAAAAATACAAACTAGCTGGATGTGATGGTGTGTGCTTGTGGTGTTAGCTACTTGGGAGGCTGAGGCCAAGACTTCTAAGACTATTTGCTGCCCTAAAGTTCTCTGATTGTATGTTATGACTTTGGGTCCTTTATTTAGATGACCTAGTTTGCTTATTTAATAGAATTTTATCCTTTTCAATGATCAAACTAAAATAAAATGCATATTTAGAATTTTAAATATGAAATTAGCATTTAAAATCTTCTAAGAACCATAGTATCATAGTAACAGTAGGTGAAAAAGAAATCACTTGTGAACTTGAACTTGCTATTCTATAAAACTCTTATGTCCATTTTGTATTCTTTATGCTGCCATATTATTTTTATATGGTTGTGATTGACCATGCTTTTATAGACAAAGTTTCTGGAAGCAGTCTTCAAATACCAATTTCCATTTCATGCTTTAGATTACAATTGCTCTTAGTAAATGAAAAATTTAAATGTGTTTCATCCATACTTTGTTTTGGTAGCTAATATTCAGGTGAATCTTTTGAATTGATTTAAGTGGAATGCTGTGACATTAATCCTCTTGAGCCTCATCTAGTCAATGATATGGTATAATAAATGTCTCAGTGCTTTACTTAGATATTTGAGTCTTTGATACAATTATTTGGACATTATATATTTGGGGTCTTCTCTGTAAGAGAAGAAAAACAGTTACTACGTTCTGTTTTCCTAGTCATACTTCTTTTATCCACTATTGACCATTTGTTTTGTGTTTATAATTTCATCTACAGTTTTAATCTTCATTGGAATTGTTAGATCTGACTGTAGAACATAATATTATATTTCCATAGTTTACTTTTACATATTGAATTTGATAGAAATACAAATATTTGCCCAAGCTAACAAAGAAGCTTCCTTCACAAATAGAGCTACTGTTTTATTTTGTGATCCTTTTCTAACTATAACATCTTACTTGCATAAACTCCTGGTTGATCTCTCTTGAAATTTATAGGCTATTTAAAAGTTGACTGGAAATCTTGTGGTATTACTTCCAAATCATTTCACAAATTTTTCTTACCTTCTCTTTAATTTAGACATTTACATTTACTAACAGTTGAAATGAATTTGTACTTTCTGTTTTTAAGTTTTGATTTTTAAAAATCAATTTGATTTAGAAGTGTACATATTTATATAAAATTAGGCTCCCAACCATATGTACATCAAGTTTTAAAGTCCTTAGGACCTAAATTTCAGATTAGGGTAAAAATAGTTCCTCTTATCATCATCATATCTTCAAAATTCAGAAAAACATAATTATTAACTGTTATGGTATATGTCAATCCTGTGTCTTTTTTTGATGTTTCTCTCATATTTCCATTAGATTTTCAGTTTCTTACCTTCTAATGTTTTTGTGATAAAATAAGTTTGAAGGTCATTTCAAAGAGGAAAGTAACTTTTAGTTGATCTTCTGCCTTCCCCTTTGTAAAACTGTTTTAAATAAAAATTGAAGAGGTTATTGGGTAAATGCAAACTAGGTAACTTTTAAAAGAAGATATTCTATACAACTTTATACTTCCTTTAAGAACTAATAGCTTAGTATTTGATGTCTCATAAGTTTATTTTTTTATTTTTTATTTTTTTGAGATGGAGTCTTGCTCTGTCACCCAGGCTGAATTGCAGTGGCGTGATCTTGGCTCACTGTGTACTCCATCTCCTGGGTTCAGGCGATTCTCCTGCCTCAGCCTCCTGAATACCTGGGACTACAGGCATGCACCACGATGGCCAGCTAACTTTTTGTGTTTTTAGTAGAGACGGGGTTTCACTGTGTTAGCCAGGATGGTCTCCATCTCCTGACCTCGTGGTCTGCCTGCCTCAGCCTCCCAAAGGGCTGGGATTATAGGTGTGAGCCACCGCGCCCCGCCCATATGTTTATTTTTTATTTAACTTTTTATCATGGAAATTTTTCTTTTCTTTTCTTTTCTTTTTTTTTTTGAGACAAGGTCCCACTCTGTTGCCCATGCTGGCACGATCATACCTCACTGCGTCATCAAACTCCTGGGCTCAGGTAATTATCTCACCTCAGCCTCCTGAGTAGCTGGGACTACAGGCGCATACCACCATACCCAGCTAATTTTCATATTTTTTGTAGAGTCAAGGTCTCACTATGTTGCCCATGCTGGTCTCGATCTTCTGAGCTCAAGGGATCTATCCTCCTTGGCCTCCCAAAGTGCTGGGATTACAGGCATGAGCCACTGTGCCTGGCCTTGTCATGGAAATTTTCAGGAGTAAGCAAATCAGGGTACCCTCTGCAATGCATTGACGTGTCTTTTAAGTTACTTTTAATTTATATTTTCTTTCCATCTTACTCTTTTTCTGTAAACTCCATGTCATATATATGGAAGAAACTGAGTTATTCTAAACTTGGTTGACTGCATACTTAAGGCATCATTTAACACATTTTTCTAATGGCTTGGTTAGATTTAGGTCCGATTTTCTTGTTGCATCACATCAGGATGCAGTAGGCTTGTCTCACTTTTGGTAACATTAGTTAGCCTGGGTATATAGACCTAACAACAATGACCACCTATGTCTACCAGAAAACTCATGCGTGAGTGGTTATAGCAGCTTTATTCATAATTGCCAAATACTGGAAATAGCCAAATGTTCATCAACAGTAGAATGGGTAAATAAATTAACTGATGCATCAGCATTCATGTTTCTCACGGAAGTAATGTTGAGTGAAGAGAGTTAACACAGTAAAGAGCATACTGAATGATTTCAAATATAAGAAGTTCAAAATGAATAAGCAAATTAATGTCTCATTTAAAAATAAGATAGACGGATGAAATAATACTACCTATTAAAAAAGTCTTTTCCCCGCCAAATGAAGTGTCTCTATTATTACATACTCAATTTCCATAGGTATGTGCATTTCTGTATCTTGTTCCATTTGTTTATTCACGTGCCTGTATCACATTGTTTTAATTATAGAAGTTTTATAAGATGTTTTAATCTCTGACAGGGTGCATTCTTCTAGCTATTTTTGCTTGTCCTTTCAAATTAATTTTGTAATCAGCTTTTCTTCAGGAAACAATAAAACCTTAAAGGTATTTCATTAGGATTGCATTAAATTAGTAGATTATCTTAGGGAGATCCGGTACCTTTACGATTCTGAAGCTTCCAAGAACATGGTTTTTCTTTCCTCTTGTTCACTTTCAGGAATGCTTTGTAGTTTTCCTCGTACAGATTTTATACTGTTTCTGTTGTTGATTTTAAGCCTATTTTGATTTTTGCTGTTGTAAATGAGGTCTTCATCTCTATTTATACTTTTTTTTTTTTCTATTTTTACTTTGCCTCCCCCCCGCCCCTTATTTCTTCTTACTGTTATGTTGTATATATGAAGACCTGGTCTCTGTATGCTAATTTTATGTCCTATTTTACTAAATTTTCTTGTTGTTTGGAATAGTTTTTTCATGGATTTTAAAAAATTTTTCAGTTAAGTATATTATTTGCAAATAATAGATATGGCAGTAGCTTCACTTCTACCCTACTCCGACCCCGGTTATTATGCCTCTAATTGCTTTCTCTTGTCTAATTGCATTGATCATTGCTTACATAATGTTATATAGTAGTGGAGTCCTTGTTTTTCTAATCTTTAGTGTTAAAACCTTTAGTGTTTCCCCATTAAAGATCTGGCTTAAAAAACAAATAACGACAACAACAAAAAAAACCCAGCTATATAGGCCTGGCATAGTGGCTCAGTGTCTGTAATCCCAGCACTTTGGGAGGCCAAGGCAGAAGAATCTCTTGAGCCCAAGAGTTCAAGGTTGCATAGAACAACGATTGCACAATGCCCTTGAGCCTGGGCCACAGAGCGAAACCCTATCTCAAAAAAAAAAAAAAAGCTATATATATATGAGAAATATAACTTATATACCATAACATTCATCTGTTGCAACCGTACAATTCAGTGATTTTTTTTTTTTTGAGACACTCACTCTTTCATCCAGGCTGGAGTACAGTGGTGCGATCTTGGCTCACTGCAACCTCCACCTCCCGGGTTCAAGCGATTCTCCTGCTTCAACCTCCCCAGTAGCTGGGATTACAGGCACCTGCCACCATGCCTGACTAATTTTTGTATTTTTAGTAGAGACGGGGTTTCACTGTCTTGGCCAGGCTGGTCTTGAACTCCTGACCTCATGATCCACCTGCCTCAGCCCCCCAAAGTGCTGGGATTACAGATGTGAGCCACTGTCCCTGCGGTGATTTTTTAGATTTTTTGTTTGAAATTTATAGGGTTGTGCAGCTATCATCACAATCTAGAACATTTCATTATTCCAAAAAGTTCCCTTGTGTCCTTTTACAGTGGCTTTTATGTTGAGTGGTTTATGAGAGTATATTTTATATGTGTATTTTTGTGTGTATGTACATATAAATATGTCCTATGCCTGTGTAACCATATTTATTGTTTAAGGAAGTATCTGTTAATTTATTTCATTGCCTGTTTTTAATACAAATGAATAATGTTTGAAAGTTTTCTTTTTGACATACATGGTTAAATCAGCAGGTTCAAGTTGTAGTCTGTGGGCATAGTGAAACAGAAAGATCTTGTTGCAACAAAATATGGCAACATTGTAGTAAAATTTATTTTCTGTGAGTAAAGGAAGATGGCATTTCATATTCTGAACCGTTTGTTCCATATTGTTTGTTAAAGAGGATGGCATTCCCTGTGGATATGCTGGAAAATTGCAGCCATGAGGAATTGGAAAATTCTGCTGAAGATTACATGTCAGATTTAAGGTGTGGGGACCCTGAAAATCCAGAGTGTTTTTCTCTTCTCAATATTACGGTAAGGTGTTCTGCAGTGATTGTCATCAATCTTTTCAGTCCAGTTTATACATGAAATAAATATCCTTTTAAAAAAAAATCCATTTTAAAAGTGTTAATCATTAATTTTTGAAATCTTCACAGAAATCGATTCAGTAAAATGGATAAATATTGATTGATCAGTTTTTAAAAAGACAAACTCCACAGGTTATTGCTATTTGACTTTATGTCTTTAAAATTATATGTGAGAAGTTCACCAGTTTTGCTAAGACTGTTTACTATATTTGAGCTACTTCAGATTTACTTTAGATTTGGAATTTGTGAGTTTAGAAAATTTTTTAATTAAAAAATCAGCAAAATACTAAATTATGCATTTTTTGTGCCATGAATCTTTTCTTCCTTTTTCTAAAAAAGTAAAATCAAATTTTCTAGTCAGTAAATTATGATATTTTGTGATAGAAAGATCATTAGTCTTGGAATCATTAGAGTTTCACTGTGAACTGTGGTGGACAAATTCCTTAACCTCTCTAGGCCTTGGATTTTTCTTCTGGAAATACTTAATTCTTGAGTCTTCCCCAGCACCAGTATTTTTATAATTCTCTGAATTGTAATGTTATCTCTAAATAGGGAATAAGTGTTGAATTAAGTGAAGGCAAAAAAATATTAAAGCATATTAATAGCATGTATCTTCCCAGAAAAATTAATTTACTTGACTGCTTTTTTTTTTTTTAACTAGAAAATGGGATGTCTTCCTCAAGTAGTCTAAATAACAGATAATAGATTATAGTTATTTTTTAATGACTTTGTGGGCCATATTATAGCTTTGGTTTTTATTCAGATATGTGACTAGAACATAATATTTATTGAAACAACTTTTCATATTTTCCCTAAGACAATAAAATTATTCCAAAAGGGAAGTCTATTTGATTTACTCTTTTTTTTAGAGACTAGAAATAATGTCTCCTGTAAAATAAAGTTAATTAAAATTAACATAGGAAAAGTTTACTACTTGATAAAATATTTTTTTAAATGTATTTTCTTAACAGACTGTTCACTAATTTTTATTAATTCGTCATTTCAGATTCCTATTAGCCTGTCAAATGTAGGCTTTGTACCTCTTTACGGTGGAGATCAGACCCAGAAAATTCTTGCTCTCTTTGCACCTGAAGATTCACTGACAGGTCTCTTTTTGCTTAATTTTTATAAATTAAGAAATTTTCCTCCAGACTGTTAGAAACGTATTTAAAAGGTAGCTACATGAAGGAATTTGTTTTTTTAAAAAAAGTGTTTCAAATTGTAATTTTAGGAAAATGTAATTCTTAATTGCTTATAGCTAAATTTTCTCATACTGCTATAAAGAACTTCTTGAGTCTGGGTAATTTATAACAAAAAGAGATTTAATTGACTCTCAGCCAGGCGCGGTGGCTCATGCCTGAAATCCTGGCACTTTGGGAGGTTGAGGTGGGTGGATCACCTGAGGTCAGAAGTTCGAGACCAGCCTGACCACCATGGTGAAACCCCATCTCTACTAAAAATACAAAATTAGCTGGGTGTGGTAGTGTATGCCTGTAATCTCAGCTACTTTGGAGGCTGAGGCAGGGAGAATCGCTTGAACCCAAGAGGCAGAGGTTGCAGTGAGCCGAGATCACACCATTGCACTCTAGCCTGGGCAACAAGAGTGAAACTCCATTTCCAAAAAAAAAAAAGAAAAAAAAAATTAAAAATTGACTCACAGTTCCGCATGACTAGGGAGGCCACAGGAAACTTGCAATCATGGCAGAAGGGGAAGCAGGCACATCTTACATGGTGGCAGGCAAGATAGAGTGTGGGTGCGCATGTGAAGGAGGAACAGTCAAACATTATAAAACCATCAGATCTCGTGATAATGGGGACCCCCATGCCGCCATGATCCAATCACCTCCCACCGAGTCCCTCCCGCCACATGTAGGAATTGTGGGGATTACAGTTCAAGATGAGATTTGGGTGGGGATGCAGCCAAACCATATCAATGAAATAAAATAAAAATGGTGTAAATGAGGCTATAAAGTACAATATTAGTATTTGGTAAGTTTTATATAGATATTCAAATATAAAGTATATGGATACTTTATAGTACAATGTGGCCTTATTAAGTCTAAAAGTGTACTTTAAAACTTAGGTGTTAATGATTATTTATTCTCTTTTAGCTGTGGCACTTTACCTTGCTGATCAGTGGTGGGCTATTGATGATATTGTGAAAACATCTGTTCCTTCAAGAGAGGGGCTTAAGCAGGTAACAAGATCCTCTAATTTTGAGTGTTTCTTTTGAGGCCAATTCACAGTGTTTCCTGTAAACAGTGATAGTTTTTGAGCTCTTGCCTATTTAAAAATAATCAGGTTATGTTAAACTCTAGAATTTCATTCTTATGAAGAAGCCAGCATTCAGGTTGGGCTTCCTCTATTTTTATGTGATTCTGTAAGTATCTGAGATTGGGTGAGGAAGAATGAATACCTATGGATCAGTTGAGCTTTGGCTACCTTAAACCACTTTAGCTTCTGATTTTCTTATTTGTTAGAGGAGAAGCTAGTTCTCTTTATGTAATTGTTTAGCTTCTGTCTCTAGGAGAGACTGACCAGGAAACTTGTTTATTAGTAGGACCTCCTCAGGTGGTCTATACAGTGTTCCTAACAGTGGAATGACCAGGTTCGGGAGAGAACAAGCTTCCAGCCTCTGCAGGGTTATAGTAGAAGCCAGCCAGCTGAAGAGTGTTGCAGGAAGGAAGCTGGTTTTCATGCCAGAGATGAAAGGGTTTAAGAGACATCTCTGGTGCTCTAGTTATTGGAGGATAAATAGGACAGGATGTGGAAAATCCATAGAAACCAAGATGTAACATATTTGAGGAGGCAGAGCATAATAAAATAATGATGAAATCTTTGGTGGCTGGAACAGTGAGATTTATAATATTGGAGAAATAGGAAACTGACTTGGTAGAAGTGCATTACACTTTGCTTACTTAACAAGAATACTGACTTTTTGGAGAAGCAGTACTATTCATTAATTAAGTATAGAGTTTCTTGTTAATTAATCCTAAAAGAGACCCTTGATGAGGATCATGTTTTGTTTTTTTCTTTTTTTTGGGGTGGAGTTTCGCTCTCGTCTCACAGGCTGGAGTGCAATGGTGCGATCTCGGCTCACCACAACCTCTGCCTCCCGGGTTCAAGCGATTCTCCTGCCTCAGTCTCCCGAGAAACTGGGATTACAGGCATGCGCCACCATGCCGGGCTAATTTTGTATTTTTAGTAGAGACGGAGTTTCTCCATGTTGGTCAGGCTGGTCTCGAACTCCTGACTTCAAGTGATCCACCCGCCTCGGCCTCCCAAAGTGCTGGGATTACAGGCATGAGCCACCACACCCGGCCAACAGGAGGATGAATTCAACAGAAATATTTATGTGTCTTGATATTCTTCCTTTAGAATACTTCTAGGATAAGCCAAGTCTGTTAAAAACTTGTCACATTCACAGGGTGCCAGCTACTGTTCATTTTTTTGTGGGCAGTTGAACCAATCAGAAGAAACAAGGAAAGCATATCAAGAAACTTTGATCGCGTTGCTCCAATTCACAATAAAGCAAAACTTGATGTTTGCTTAAAGGGGCAGCGGCAGCAGGAAAAAAAGAAACTGAAGAAACTTACAGGTTACTAGGGTGTTTTTATTTTCTTCCCTTTGAGTTGGGAACCTTGAAGAGATGGGAGAATATGAGAATAACACACTTACTATTATTAAGTATTAGTAACTTTTGAATATTGCATTAATTCTTCAGTGGGCCTTAAGATTCCCAAAGTGGTAGGCCCATCTGCTGAAGGCTAGGAGAATGTGTATACCTGGTTATCTGCCAGTCTGATAAGAAACGTTGAACAAAACCGAAGGGGAGGAGGGAATTAAATCCCTGCATAAAGCTGTAAAATTGGAGGAGTAGATAGTAATAAAGGAGTATAATTTGTTCTCAGAAACAGTTCTGATAGTGAAAGGAAGTATGTATGTCAAGAAAGTAAACATTTTGATGTGTTTTAACATGACCGAGGTTTGGCACATTACAGATAAGAAAACCAAAGGATGGAGAAGGAGAAGGGAGAATCTTAATATGATGGTATATTGTAGCTTTTCCTATTCAAGTGGAGAAACTATGAAACCTCCAGATATGGATTGGGAAAAGAGGAGGAGTCAAAACCAAAAATAAGACTACAGCTATTAGGACTTCTTCAGCCTTAGTTACCTTAGGGACAACATTCCCTTTCTTTTTTTTTTTTGACACAGACTGTTGCCCAGGCTGGAGTGCAGTGGCGTGATCTCGACTCACTGTAACCTCCACCTCCTGGGTTTGAGCAGTTCTCTTGCCTTAGCCTCCCGAGTAGCTGGGACTACAGGTGTGTGCTACCTTGCCCAGCTAATTTTTGTATTTTTAGTAGAGATGTGGTTTCGCCACGTTGGCCAGGCTGGTTTCGAACTCCTGACCTCAAGTGATCACCCGCCTTGGCCTCCCACAGTGCTGGGATTACAGGTGTGAGCCACCACTCCTGGCCTCCATTCCCTCTTAAATAGAGAAATCAGTGAAGGGGGACTGCTATTCCAGTCAAATCCTGGCCAGTAAGGAAAAATTGGTTGGTAAAGTTACAGGAGGGTGTAACTATTTTTGTACTTAACAAACACTTGACTTGGAGCAAGTGGCTTTATTTTTATAAACCTCTGTGTACCTGGAACCTGATGCTCAATTATATGGAAGGGAGGTCCTCAATAGCATGCTGCAAAACGTTGTCCATTGTGTCCTTTATTTTGTCCGTGACTTAGAGGCATGCTTATCAATTCTGCATGTCACAGTGCTGAATGGAGGAGCTCATCTGTGAAGGGCAGATTGAAGAAGCAAAGAGGAAGATCTAACGTAATAAAATTAAATAAGGAGAAATGTAATACCTATAGGTTCAAAAAGTTAACTGTACACCATGAACACCAAACTGAAACAATAGTACGTATGAAAAAGTATTGGGCTTTAGTTAATTAGCAGTAAAATCCAGATAAGCAAAAAAGCTAATGAAAACTTTGTTTATATAGAAAAGCCCCATTGTCTCAGCAGCACCTTCAAAATATCTTCATGAAATCCACGTCCCAAACATGAAGAGAGATGTTACGGATCTGGAGCAATTTCAAGAGAGGGGACTGAAATGGCAAGAGTATCCCAAATTGTGTTAGATTAGCCTTTTCCTTCATTTTTAACCATGTTTAATGTTGATGTGAAATTTAGGGAAACATCATCACTCTATCTTCAAATATTTATAGGCTGTGTGGCTGCACAATATCAAAATTAGTCTTTGAGAAATAGATTTCAGCTCTGAATAAGGAAGAATTGTTGTTGGTCAGACCTGTGGGTTCGGGGAAGGAATGGGTTGCCTTGGAAGCTATTGCTAGTCAGCTGCTATTTCCTGTGTTTGGTATGTGAGATCCCCTGCCTGGGGTATTTTTGAGAGTAGTATATGTATACGGTCAATCTTTTCTCTATTTACTAAACTAATTAGAGGCTGAATTTGTTTTCTTTTAAGAGACCTGGGGGAAAATAGGCTTATATACAGACCTTTTTTTTTTTTTTTTTTTTTGAGACACGGTCTCACTCTGTCGCCCAGGCTGGAGTGCTGTGGTGCAATCACAGCTCACTGCATCCTCAACCTCTGCGCTCAAGTGATCCTCCCACTTTAGCCTCCTGTGTAGCTGGGACTACAGATGTGCACAGCCACACCCGGCTAATGTTTATATTTTTTTGTAGAGACCAGTGGGTTTTGCCATGTTGCCCAGGCTGATCTCAAACTCCTGAGCTCAAGTGATCCATCCACCTCAGCTTCCCAAAGTGCTGGGGTTACAGGCATGAGCCACCCCACTGGCCTGTGTATGAGGAACACCTCACTATTTGATATTGGAAAGTCCTGAGTGTTGGTGGGGTCCCTGTGACCATGTAGCCCTGTGTGTAGGAAGTGAGGCTCTGTTTCTGTTCTATTACTGCCCTAAGTATGTTTTTATTAGACTTTGGTGTCCCTGTCTTTGTTGACAGCAAAGATAGGGCTATTAAATGAACATTTTACCAGGAAAAGATGAGACACCTTTCTTTCCCAAGAGCATAATTGTGGCTTCCCTCACCAAATGATGTAATTGTTCTTAAAGTGTTCAGGGGATAACACTAAGCTGCCCTTTTTTTTAAAAAATGTGGAGACTGAAAAGCAGTTGAAGTAGTTTACTATAGTGAGGGCTGTGATTAGGGTTGGTAAGACCCTGGATCTGGGCAGCTGGAAGCAGAAAGAAGATGGCGTGTGCTGAAAGAGGTGCTAGGAAATGGTACGTTGGGGACCTGTTTTGCCCAATTTAGAATTTTGTTGAAAGGGAGTATTCTATGCATAATATGTGTCTGTGGAAATGGATTGTAATCTGTGTGAATGATTAGTCTCATCTCTGTGGTAATAAAATGTTTTGCAAATTGTTTTGAATGCATTTGAAGTGCTTTGAATGCCAGTATGAGGTATGGGAGCAGGGAGCAAAGTAAATAGCATCTTGTGATTGATGCATATTATAACTGCTGTGCCTGGTGTTTGACTCTCTTTGTAGGTGAGCACTCTTGGGGAGAGAGTGGTTCTGTATGTTCTGAATCGAATTATTTATAGAAAACAGGAAATGGAGAGAAATGAGATCCCATTCCTGTGTCATAGCAGTACTGATTATGCTAAGATTCTGTGGAAGAAAGGAGAGGCCATTGGGTTTTATTCAGTTAAGCCTACAGGTGAGTCTTTAAAAGTTATTTAAACTGTGTATTATGGAAATCTCCATTTTAGACCCCTCCAACTGTATCAATATCTCTGTTAAATTAATCTCTGGCATGCAAATTGAGGTGATTTTACTTAGTATTTCTTGGGAGTACTTTGATTCTACCATCCTATGACCGTGAGGATTATTGGGAAAGTGTTTTGAAAAAACAAAATAAAAATAAACATTTGATCCTGAAGAAGATTTCTTCACATATATGGAGACACAATTGTATGTTGAGCCTCATATTTGTCTATCTTCTTGCGCTCACATTTCCAAAAGTTGTTGTTTACTTTGATTCCCATTGCTGTTACTGTTACAGGCTCCTTCTAAAACCCCAGTCTACCTGTGACCCAGATGCATAGCCTGTTTCTGCATAGCACACCTCATTCAGCCTGACATATGAAAGAGCAACTTGGCTAATTACCAAGAAAAACAAAATGCTTTAATATATTTAGTAAATACAAACAGCTTTGAAATTGTTACTCTAAAGTTTGGGTTTCTGATCGTAAGAGCCAACTATACCCTATCCTTAAAAAATAGTGCAACCTCATGCCTGCTTTACCTGTCCTCCCATTCATTCAGCTCCCTAGAGCAGCTGGAGCTGGGAAGCTCTAACCTACTTACCTTGTGTGCACATACAACCCACACCTTGTTACCATCAAAGAACAAAGTCTGCCTTGTTCTGTACCTTGACCAGAAGACCTTTCGCAGAGAATACACTTAGTTTCTTTTTATTTCCTTTTCAGATTTTCCAAACTTAGCTCTTCTGGTCACATCCAGTCTAAAGATCCTACCAGATTAACTGCTGATCTGATGAACAGTTGTTTTTGACACCTTGATCCCATAATTAGTACACATTTGTGATGAGAATTAGTGCATATAGTTAGTTAAAGAAAGGTCATTTTTTCCCAAGAATGAAAAACTGATGTGCAGTTTAAAATGGTTTTTCTTTAGGTAAATGCTTTGGGTGCCCTTTATTGTCTTTGTTCTTGTATAAATTTGAAATAGAACCAGTAATTTTTGTAACTTCAGAAAAATACTGATTATACGTGAGGAAAAAGAGTGTTCAATGGAAATTTATTGTGCATTGCAGAAAAGACATCACTTTGTTGTTTTTAAATGTTTTAATTTTTGGAGTTGGGGTGTGAATTAATTGTTTTAAGCTTTATTTTATATAAGGCAATTCCTGTGGGAATTGGAGGCTTTTTGTTCCTTATACTGGCTCCAGGGGAGTTTCCTACCTGAAACTACCTCGTAGACATTTGGAGCACAACTAGTTTATACTTTTTTATTGAGGGCTTCTTTCTATGAAAGACACACAAGTAAAAGGCACAGCCTTCCTATTTAGTATTTCTGATCAGTATTTAACTGCAGGAGTGTGCTCTTCTTATTATGCATGTTGAGGCTCCTTCTCCTCTGGCATCTGGCCTCTATTTCTGCTTGTTCTGGTAGTTAACTATTTTATAGCCTCGGGTTTCCAGGTGCTACTGTACATGCCACTTTTAGTACCTTCCATACTTCTCTAATTGTCTTACATCTCTTTACTATTTATTTTAGTTCTTTCCCCATTGTACCAGATAACAATGGAGTTAGGTGTGCTTATACTAGCCTTTGAATCAGTAGCCATTTAATTCAGGCTGGAAGTATTTTTTCTACAAAGGAAACCTAAACATAATTATATATAAAGGATATATATATCCCATTTTTATGTATATAAAGGTATATTTATATAAAGTATATAAAGTGTGTATTATATAAACATCTATTTCATATATACTGATATATGTAAAATACTTTTTTCTACACTGGTAGCAAAAAGATAAAATCTTTATTAAGAAGATTTGTAGTTGAATGAAAGTCTTGTGAAATAATTTATTATTTATGATTTTTAAAATGAAATAGCAAATAAGTTTATGGAGCTATTAGGACATAGAATAGCCTTGATAGAAAAAGGAGACTTTGTTTATGAGGTCAAATTCTATTACAGTACAATGAAATTCAAGAAACTATATAAATTCTTCTTTGCCTGAAATAAAGAGATCACTGTGAGACTGTTTTTTGGGTTAGGTAGATAGTTTTCTTATAAAGATATTTGTGTTTTTTTTTTGTTTGTTTTTGTTTTTTTCTACTGTTACTTTAATGTAATGAGCTCATTCTTTTAAGGTATATTTCATTTTTTCTCATTATTTATATGATTTTTTATATTTTCAAACAGTTCTCCAAAGCACCAGATGTTTCAAACTAGTCTTTCAAATGAAGTAAAAAAATTTTTTTAAATAAATTATGTTTATTTTGCAGTTGAAGGAAAGCTTCAGAAAATAGTTGGTTGGGATTCCTGAATTTATCTTAATTTATTGGTAGAATAAGTTTTTATTTCTTTGACCAACAGTTGTTCACTTAATGTAATTGATTCTTTCATCAGATATTTTTGAAAAAGAATATAGAGTGAGATTGAAGGTATTGTCACGGCTTTCAAGTCATGGTTAATTCTTGAGATCTGTCCATATCTCATAATGTTTTTGGTTATGATGGCTGGTTCAAATCTGTGCTTAAGCTCTAGGGAGGATGCGGAACAAAGAGAAGCAAAATGATTTATGTCTTAACATATACCACACTCCTTACAAGTCCAGGAAAGTGAAAGGATTCATAAGAAATTTGAAAATACACAGATTGAATATTTCTAATCTGAAAATTTGAAATCCAAAATGCTCCAAAATTTGAAACATTTTGAGCGCCAACAAGACCCTCACAGGAAATGCTTGTTGGGGCATTTCAGATTTTGGATGTTTGGATTAGGGTTGTCCAGCCAGTAAGGAAAATGCAAATATTCTGAAATTCCCCCCAAAATCTGAAATCCTGTCTGGTTCTCAGCATTTTGGGTAAGGGTTATTCAGTCTGTACCTTAGTTACTCTCTATTCTTTTTCATTTGCATACCTCAAGACTGCTGATGAGTTTGAGTTTGAAGAAATTATTAATGAAACAATTGGAACAGCTTTTTCAGGCAAGTCAATCTGTTCTTTGGAAACTTCCCTATTTAGTCTACTGTACAACTCAGAAATTATCTTAAGACAAAATCAAGTATTAGTATCAAAGAGATTTTGGGTTTTGTTATAGTATTGCCATTAACTTATAAGTTGTGTAACAGTCTTTTTTGGCTTTTACTTTTCTCCTTTTAATAAAGGAATTAGGCTTGACCACAGATGATCATTGAGACTTTTTTTGGCTCTAAAGTTTTCTGAATTCTGTAGTTAGAAGTGGGGACTATCTGTGGGCAGAAATCCTTGGTCTCAGGGCTGGCTTTCAAAAGGTTGAATTTGAGAGAAAGGTAGGTAAGTTGAAAGACTATGATAGATAGTAAAGGAAGATTTATTTCTTGCAGTCTTGAGAAGATTCAGTAAGAGTAAATGCATGTAGTGTTTTGTCATCAAAGCCCCAGTGTATGACTCTGAGACATGATGCTATATAGGAATAAAGATTATTTCTCAATAGGCAAAATTAAGCAAATGCAAAACTCTTCGGCTACTCATTTATATATTAATATTTTGGGTCAAATGATTTTATGATTTATTCTTAGTAGGCTAATTTTCAGACTCGATAGTTTCAAGTTTGGGCGTTATCTTACTGTTATTCCTTACATACAGACTGTAAAAATTATGTATTCCCTGACTGTTAAAAAAGTAGATATGTGATAGTCATGATGACAGGTACATGGTCTATAGTGAACTGGGATATATGCAGTTTTTTTTAATAACACTTCTAAGGCGAGGAATTATTTAATGATAGTTCCTAATAATAAACACCCGTTGCATTGTATTTCTCATAATCTTCTGTGTCTATTGGCACCTTCCCCACAATCCACTTGGATAGTTAGTATTGTTTTCTGTAGTTGTCATTATTGCTGAGTGGGGTTAGACCACATTTTCACAGGATCCATAGTTAACAGTCCCTCTACTTTTCAAGTTTGGTTTTCATTATCCTTATCAGTTTTTTAGACTTCTAGCAACAGATCATGACTAGTAATAAAAGGTATTTGTTGAGCACATCATGCTAGACATTGGAGTTATAGTTACTTCTCTCTTTTCCTATATTATAGGTAGTTTTATAGTGATCTGTAATCTAAAGTCAAGTTGCAAGTTCCCCATCATCAAGGACTTCTCTTTCCTCTCTTTTTATGTTGTTCTGTGAGGGGGATTATTATCTAGGTAAATGGAATTATTTAGTTTTTCTAATATTGTACTGTTTACTTCTTCCTAATGACCATTAGATGAACAAAGTTGATACAGTAATTCTGGTAGAACACTCAATGCTACCACCTTAGGGAATAAATCATTAAGTGATCTTTGTTTTATTTTCCATATTTCTTTTTTTTTTTTTTGAGACGGAGTCTCAGGCTGGCTGGAGTACAGTGGCGCGATCTTGGCTCACTGTAACCTCTGCCTCATAGGTTCAAGAGATTCTCTTGCCTCAGCCTCCTGAGTAGCTGGGGTTACAGGCATGTGCTATCACGTCTGGCTAATTTTGTGTTTTTCATAGAGACGAGGTTTCACCATGTTGGTCAGGCTCATCTCCATCTCCTGACCTCAGATGATCTGTCTGCTTCGGGCTCCCAAAGTGCTGGGATTATAGGCGTGAGTCACCGCGCCTGGCCGAGCTTCTTTTAGAGGGTTGTTTAATTATTTTTTTGAGCCAGGGTCTTGCTCTGTTGCCCAGGCTGGAGTGCAGTTGTGCAATCATGGCTCACTGTAACCTCAACCTCCTGGACTCAATTGATTCACTTCCCTTAGCCTCTCAAGTATTTTAGTTTTCTATTTAAGGAATGAAATCTTGCTGTTACTTTTCTTTGTCCCTATGTTTGTATAACTTAATTCATAAAACATGGGCTTAGCAACAAATAGAGAATAGATCTGTGTCATGGGAAAATGGCAAATTATTGCCTATCTTGGATCTGCATAGTGCCTTGCATTCACAAGAAACCATAGATGCTAAATCCACAAATACCTTTGTTTTATGGCATGGCACTAAAGATGAAAAGGAAAGCACTGATGAAAGATAATAGAAAATGTTCATGGTTGCAAAATCAGGTATTTTATAGTCTTTCCATATGAGTACTTCATATGTAACAAAAACTTACCTGCAAAAATAGTTTATAAAAGGATGAAAACTGCAGAGAAAGCCTTTTTATGACATAGAGAGCGTAAAAGAAGAAAAAAATTGTTCTATACTGAGTTTTACAATAATTGCTATACTAAGTATTATGTAATATTTTTAGTTTATTCAGGACACTATTCAGAATTCATTGACCTCAGGCATAGAACTTTGTATTCAAAGTCTGTATAAGTCATACATGTATTCTTGCAAAGTTTTCTTACAATTTTACAGTGAAAATTTGGATGGCATGTTGAGTTTACATTGCTAGTGGTAGGCAGGGTATGGCTATAGTGCTAATGCTTTGGTTAAAGAGGGTGGGTTGAACACGTGCATCAGCCTCTACTCTCTCTTGCAACACCACCAGAATAACAAAGACATTTTTAAGCAGCATAAATCCCACATGACAAAGTGAGTAAGAGGGGAGTGTAACAGGAACAAAACTTTATAATCTTGGAAAAGGGTAGATTATGTAGTAACTGAATCCTAAGATGCCATTGCCAAAAGCAGAAAGCACCACATTTATATTGTAGAACCTTCAGAAGATTCAGTCATTATAACACTAGGTACTTCTGGGAGGTGGAGCTTTAGAAAAGGATTGGCTGAAAGTTCCTTCCCTAATGCAGCACAGCTGGGCCTCTGGGAAAAGACATGCTCCTGGGGCACATGAAGACTTTCAGGTATGGTGGCAACATTTGTGTTAGGGAATAAATTATCTTCCTTCTCCCATTGTATAAAATGAAGGTATATCTTTCATCAGACCTTTATCTTACTAATCTGGAGTTGTAAAAAGGTCTGAAAGTCCCTCTTTAATAAAAGAAAAGAGAAGGCAGGGAGAGGGCTCTAAATAGTTTTGTAGTAGTGTAAAAGTGACTGGATATAATTAGATGATATTCTTTTGTAAGTCAGGTGGCTTCTATTTCTTTGTTTTCAACAAAAATGAAAGAGGATTTAATTGAGTTGTGTTTAATAATGCCAGATTATTAAAGATAATTTTTTTATAATAGATCACTGTGTGATATGTGGCACATAACTAAGGACACTTACATTGCTATAACGAAGGGTTTTCTGGTTCCTTCTTATTTGAACAAGGTTCTTAAGCACTTACATCTATAAAAATAAAAAAATAGGAGTAGGATTAATGCCCTGTCTCATTCTGGTAGTAAGTAATTCATGAACTCATAAACCAATTAAAAAATGATAAACTCCAGGCCAGGCGTGGTGGCTCACATCTGTAATTCCAGCACTTTGGGAGGCTAAGGCGGGCAGATCACCTGAGGTCAGGAGTTCAAGATGAGCCTGGACAACATGGTGAAACTCCATCTGTGCAAAAAAAAATACAAAAATTAGCCGGGCATGATGGCGGGTACCTGTAATTCCCGCTACTCAGGAGACTGAGGTGGGAGAATCACTTGAACCCGGGAGGCGGAGGTTGCAGTGAGCCGAGATTGCACCATTGCATTCCAGCCTGGGTGACAGAGTGAGACTCCATCTCAGAAAGAAATAAAAAGATAAGCTCCATCCAGGTGTATTTAAAATAGTTTTTTTTTTTGCTTAGTAATTAGTTTTCCTGATATATATTTGTGTTTTGATTTGTTGTATACTAATATAATAATTATAATAATTCCAAATTTCTTTTGGATCAGTACTTACAGCATTAGGATCACAAGATATTTTTAAAATTTGTGTTTATATACAGATACATTCTTGTAGAGAAAAATGATTGGATAATCAATAAACTTCCATGTGTAAAAATATTACATCAGGATAACATTCTGTGGAATAAATATCATAGAAATATTAGTGCAAGGAGAAGAAGGAACAGTGTAAAACCGTTTTAAGGAGTAGTTTGTTCAATGGATGGTAGCAGTTATCACACTGATTGCAGTTTCTAGAGTCCATTTGATACATATAAAGGAAGGATGTAATAGTTTTGTTTTCTTTAAGTCAATATGATTTATTAACTGCAGAGGGAAAAATGGTAAATTTACAGAGAGAAACCTGGCAGGTACCATGTTAACCAACAGATTATGGTTAACATCACTAGTAATAAGACATATCAACATCATGTACCCCATGATATATGATGTACTGAGAAGGACACAGTGTCATTCTGTAGCATTTTTGCCCAAAATTTATGATCTCAGTTCATTCATGAGAAAACATTAGACAAAGCCAAATTAGTAGAGTTATTCTAATCTCCCATAGTATCAAGGTTATGAGTGACAAGGGGAGAGGGAGGAGTTATCAAAGACCAGAGTTTAGGGAGATATTAAACTAAATGCAAGAAGGAATTATGGATTGGATTCTGAAACAGAAAAGAACATTAGTGGAATAATGTGTGAAATTTGAATAAGGTCTGTAGTTTAGCTGACAGTATTATAGCAGTGTTAATTTCCTGGTTTGGATAATAGTATTTTGGCTATGTAGGATGTTAACATTAGGGTGAAGGGTATATGGGAGCTCTTTGTAATACTTTTGCAACTTTTCTGTAAGTCTACAGTTATTTTTAAAATAAATAGTTTTTTTAAAGTCAACAATATGTCAGAAATCACATTTTTTGTAATTATTGATTGAAACTTAGATGAAAATTTTAGATATCACAAGGATGTGTGAATATATGGCATTTCAAAATTATTTTAATGGCTACATGAGCAAAAATGTCTCCTTTGAGGAGTTTGACTAGGCCGAAAGAAAAAAACTAAAAATACCAGTATAAATGGTTCCCCTAGGAAAGGCTCCAGCCAGCTCATCCTGCTGTGAAGTCCATTGCCAGCAAACCCCACCATACACGCGGAGCTTCTAATTAGCTTTTCAATATCTCATTCTTAATTGTGAACAGATAGTCATAGGTAAGGAAGGTCACTGATGTGAAAAATGGCAATTAAAGCAAAAGAGAATAAAAGAGATTTGGAGGAGAAGACAGTGCAAAAAATGTCCTTAAAATTTTTGGAAAAATTAGTCATTGCATTTATGAAATAAGAACAAGAATGTTCATAGAGCTCTTAGAAACTAAAAAAATCCAATACAAGGAACAAAGAGTTGAGGAGATTGATCAGAAAGGAACGCAGAAACAACAAAAAACAAACCCTAAATGATGGTAAATAGGAAGAAATGATAAAATTAGAGGGATTATTTAAATAATACATGTTTCAGAGGAGAGAACAAATTGGAGGAGAAAAAATCAATGAAATAATTCGCGAACACAGTTCTACAGTTCTACAGTTCTACAGGAAATCCAGATTAAAAGGGCCCATTAAGCATCCATCACAATGAATTAAGATCCACCCATACCAAGATTATTGTGAAATTTCAGAGCATCTGGAATAGAGAAAACATTCTGAAAACCTCCATAAAGTAAGAGAATGATTTAGACAAAAGATCAAGAATCAAAATGTCACTAGAGTTCTCAACAGCAACATGAATACTAGAAGTGGAATACTGCCTTTAAGATACCAAGGGTAAAATGATTTCCAATGTATTTTGTGCCGAGTCAGATTATCAATAAAGAGTGAGAGTAAAAGAAGGAAACTTCTAGATTGTCAGTCATAAAACAATTTACCTCTCATGTACCCCTTTTCCAGAAGTGAGTAGAGTTTGTGCTCTACTAAGATAAAGTAAATCAAGAAGGAAAGATGGGATCAGGAAACTAAGAGAGAAAAGAGAGGAGATCCCAACATCACAGCTATGTCAGTTGTGGAGCTGCTCTCTGTTAAAACCACTAGCTTTATGTGGCTGTTTAAGTTAAATTTTAAAATTCAGTTTCTTAGTCATGCTAGCCACATTTTAAGAGCTCAATGGCCACATGTGGCTAGTGGCTACTGCACTGGACAGAGTAGATAGAGAACTTCTCCATCATTGCAGAACGATCTTTTGGACGCTCCTTTTTCTAAAGATTGACTGATCTAGATTGGAGCACATCACAAAGCTTTGGGACGTTGATTTAAGAAGATAGAGCTGGGCCGGGCGCGGTGGCTCACGCCTGTAATCCCAGCACTTTGGGAGGCCGAGGCGGGCGGATCACGAGGTCAGGAGATCGAGACCATCCTGGCTAACACGGTGAAACCCCGTCTCTACTAAAAATGCAAAAAATTAGCTGGGCGAGGCGGCGGGCGCCTGTAGTCCCAGCTACTCGGGAGGCTGAGGCAGGAGAATGGCGTGAACCCGGGAGGCGGAGCTTGCAGTGAGCCGAGATCGTGCCACTGCACTCCAGCCTGGGCGACAGAGCGAGACTCCGTCTCAAAAAAAAAAAAAAAAGAAGATAGAGCTGATAGAATACCTGATATGTTTGAACTTATTGGGGTAAGATTTACATAGTTACTTGAGACTTTCGAGGATAAGGGAGATAAGTAATAAATCGTATTAAGGGAAATCAAAAAGTGCAAGAATAAAGAAACATTCATGGTACACTATATGGCTCAGTGTCAAAAGCATTTATGTAGTCATAATGTAAATACTGAAAATTGATCTAACAAATTACAAATTAGTATTTAGGGGTGTTGGGTTTTTTTGTATGGGAAGTGTGTTGTTTATGTTGGAGTTGAGATTGGGGTGTGTGAATGTATCTAAGAGCTAAATTCTCACCTTCCAAGTTCTAGCTGTCTATGCGTAAAATGGAAAAATCAAGAAATAGAAATCAAGAAGTATAGTAAGTTACTTAGATAAGTAGAAGTAAATACCAAAAATATCAGCTAAATGACTTCAAAGTGGTTGCTTTTGGGTTGTAGAAAGTGTGTGCTTGTGTGTGTGTGTGTGTGTGTGTATCAGTAAAGTGGTCACAGAGCTGCTTTTTTTTTTCCTTAAGTCTTATGTGACTATTGTATTCTAAACAATGTTATGGATAACTTTGATTAAAAACAAGAAGTATACATTTAAAAAAATGAGGCCATGTCTAGAGTGTAATCACTATCTACCACAAAACTGGCTGAACTTTATAAATCCTTCTTGACCTGGAATGATCAGGACTATCTGTTAAAGGGCTATGCTAACTAGAAAATTAATGGAAAATCTCATACAGTTATTAAAATAATACAAAACAAATCACTGGTTAATTCAGTGGAAGTTTTGTGACTGTTGGCCTATATCAAGAAGTATATAAAGTTGCAAATTTCTGTAAATCACATACCATATTTTAGTGTAGGTGATCTCAGAGAAAAAACACAATTGAGGTTGCTATCATTAGCCGCTATTTTTGAAGTACTCATTGTTATTTGGCTTCAGCTGTCAATTGCCTTGATCCGATTTGAAGACTTAATATTTTGGGGAAGAACAATCCAGTCAACAACTATTACAAGTCAGTTTAGCTCACTACTGAAGGGATTTATGACCAATAATACTAGGAAGTGTATTTCTGGTTTTTGTAATCTTCATTTGAGATAATTTGTAATGGAAGCATTTTTTCTTGTCCACATTTACTAGTCAGCTTTCCTTGTGGCTTCCAGACCTCTTACTAGGGGCTATATCCATGATCTTCTCTACCTTTTTGGACAGATTACTCACTTCCTGTTCACTAAAATTCAGATTTCTGGGCCTTTTAAGGTTATTTTAAGAAGTAACAAACATTGTGATGTAAAGCAATAAGGATTGACAGTATAACTAAAAGTGATACCCAGCTGAATTTTTTGTTGGGAGAGTGAGGTTTTATTTTAAGGACTTGAGTCTGTCTAGATGTGATCCTTGTCTTTGGGAAATGTGCAAAGGCGTGTGAGAGTCCCATACTACTCTGTGGCTACCTGAAATGTATCATTGGGAAACGAGATGGCTGCTTTGTTTAGGTGAAGTTCTAGCTATCTAAACAACCACATGCTTGCCAATAAGCGTTCTGTTTATTCGAGAGAGAGAGTTGACTTTAGTGGAAACACAAAGATGATTCGTTGTGGGTTCAGCTCTCAAAGCACCAAAAATCTAGTGGATGAGACAAAAAAAATCACAACATCATAGTTGATAAGCTATATTATTAATCATAATTCAGTTTCATAAGTAATATATTTGAGGTATCAACAATACCAGTCATTGAAGAGTGAGTAGTTAATTTTGCCTGGAGGAAGGTGTGACTGGGAAAGTGATATTTAAAAGTAGCTTTGAAGGGTGAGTAGGTTGTCAGTAAGAGAAGCGGGAAGGGAAAGAATATTCTTGGTAAACATATGAATGGAATATAAATATATGGAGAAGGCACAGAGTCATGAAAGTTTTGGGCATATTTGGAACTGTATCCTAAATAAGGTGGTGGGACTAACAAGTAGAAGAAGTGAAGATGGAGGTCCCACTGCAAAGGATCTTAAATGTTCTACTAAGAAGTGTGGCACTTTATTGGCCAGGAAGCTATCAAATAATTCTGTGTAGAAGTAACATGATTAAATATTTTTGGAGCACTTGGAAAATTGTATTTTAAAGTCAGGGAAGTCAATTAAAAGAGCTGTTTTACTAGTTCAGGTGAGTGAAGGACCAGAACTAGGAAAGCACCAGTAGGCGTGGAGCAGGGAACATCCGAGGGATAGTTTCAGGTGAACAGAGTGTGGTAACTCCATAGTGTGTAGGGAGGGAGAGGAGGAACTAGTGATGAATCTGAGTGGCTTTGGCTTGGGTGCTTAGGTATTGGTGGGAGGCTGTTAATTAAGATTGGGAACATAAAACAAGGAGTAGTTCGATAATACTTTAATTCACTTTTGACATAGGCATATGTGTCCCTAAGGCATATATAAGTAGACATAACATAGTTAGAAATGTAAGTTGGAGCACATGGAAGAGGTATAGATATTTATGTGGGCCCCGGAATACTTAAAGTAATTTTACAGCGTGGATGAGATCACTCAAAACTGTTGTATAAAGTGAGTGTATTTGTGAATATTGGTATGAGGAAATTACACTGAAAACAGCCTAAAGTAACCAAACATAACTGGAGGGGGTATCCTGGCTAAAGGTAGTCTCTCCTGAGATGTGACCACTGATGACCTGAGAGTTAACAAGGAAATGCCTATCTGCTGAGAGATAAGAGGAAAGTTAGCTGAGGCTGCTAGCTGTCCATAAAATATTTGTGGTTCGTTTTCTATATTCTAGTCATTGGCCAGAGCTGCCCAGTCAGGGATTCTATTTTCCAGTCACTATTACAACTACATGGGGCTGTGTGACTACTTCTCTACAAAATAATGAAAAAGATGATGCATGTGACTTTGCGTCAGGGTGGTTAAGATGCATCCCTTTTCCTCATCTATACAGAGGACTTTGAAGATGTAAGGGATGAGGAAGCTACAGGATAAAAGGAACTTGGTGGCCCTGGTGAATGAACCACACTTCCCAGTGTTTACATCCTTTATAGCCTGTTTGAATCTGGGCTGGCTCTATAACTTGCTTTAACCAGGAGAATGTATAACATTGTGCTCAGACTTAAGAAGGCTGGCAGGTTCCGCTTTGGCACTCTTAGAAGCTAGTCACCATGTAAGAAATACAACGACCTGGAGACCACTCTGAGGTGAGGAGACCCCAGCAGCTCCGTTGAAGAGAACTGAGGTTCTGGCTGACAAGTCCAACTCTTCTTCAAGCTGCAGCCAGCACAGACTGTCCCACTGTGAGAGTGAGGCTGTTGGGTCTTCTGACATCCCAGTGCCCTAGCTGATGCCATATGAGAGTTGTGATAAATAGGAAATAAATTTTAGTTCTAAGCCAGTATGTTTTGGGCTGGTTTTTAGTTCCTGTGTGATTGTGAGGAGGAAACCATCCACTTCCCAGGAACGTGGAACTTTTATTATGTTAAACATTCCAGGTTTGGTTTGTTACGGCAGCTAGCTTTGCCTTAACTAATGTATAGAGCATGAAGACTGTAATGAGAATAAGCCTAGTGGTATATGACAAGGTTGCTCATCTGAGGATAATCCCGTTGTCTGAAATTCACTTTATGTATGTCTTCAACGGAGACAGTCACACACTGATGTCTTCGTGAGGTGTTAAGTTTTAAGGGGAGAGGAGAGAAGGCATATTCCTGAGTGTACAAAGAATGAACGGTGAGTCTATGAGAAGCAGCAGCTACTCAGTTGTGGCAGAATATCTGTTCTTGAATTCAATACATAGACCCTGAGTGGTGTCACTGAAATTTATTCATTTATTAAAAAGTTGATCATAAGTGCCATATAGATAGGGAAAGGGAGGTGGGGGAAGTGTGAGAAAGAGCAAGAAGAAGAAATTGAGAGATAGTTACAGATATTTTGTAAGCTCTGTCCTCTTAGAACTTACATTTTAGAAGAAGACATAGCAAGGAATGGACAAGTAGATGATATGCTGTCAGATGCTGTGAAGACAACCAAAGTAAATTAAAAGAATGGAATGTGTGGGATGGCAGGTACTCTTTTAAATAGAATAGTTAAGGGAAGTCTCTCTGAATGAAGTGGTAGAATAATGAGATCAGGAGAAGAAGTTTTCAGGCAAAGAACTGAAAATGCAGAAACCCTGAAGCAGAAACAAGTTTGGGATATTTCAGAAATAGTAAGAGCAGTGTGGCCAGAGTATAGTGATTGATAGGGGTTAGGAGAGAGGCAGGGACTGTATCCTGAAAGGTTTTTTAGGCCAAAGAAAGAATTTGAATTTTATTCTGGAGGTGACGGGAAACTGTTGAAGGGTTTTGGGTATATGAGTAGCATCTGGTTTGTCTTTTATTTTTTTTATTTATTTATTTATTTTTTTTTGAGACGGAGTCTCGCTCTGTCGCCCAGGCTGGAGTGCAGTGGCCGGATCTCAGCTCACTGCAAGCTCCGCCTCCTGGGTTCACGCCATTCTCCTGCCTCAGCCTCCCGAGTAGCTGGGACTACAGGTGCCCGCCACCTCTCCTGGCTAGTTTTTTGTATTTTTTAGTAGAAACGGGGTTTCACCATGTTAGCCAGGATGGTCTCGATCTCCTGACCTCGTGATCCGCCCATCTCGGCCTCCCAAAGTGCTGGGATTACAGGTGTGAGCCACCGCGCCCAGCCTGGTTTGTCTTTTAAAAAGGCAACTCTGGCTGCTCTGTGGGAAACTGGGTGCAGGGGTTCTGGGTGCTGGAGAGATGGCAGGGTTAAGAGTTCGGCTAGCTAAGAGGCTATTGTAGAAGCCCTTGTGAGAGGTGATGGTAGCTTAGACAAGGGAGATGGGGTAAAGGTGTGGTAAGAAGTGATAATGTTTGAGATTAGTTATGAAGATATTACTGCAGGATTTCTGATGGATTGTACGTGGGCTGTGAAGGAAGAGTCAAAGATTAGTTCCTAGAGTGGGCGAGTGGGGGTGAGATTTACTAAAAAATTGGTAAACTAGGTGGAGTAGGTTTTGGGCCTGTCTATGCAAAATCTGATTATAAATGGTTTATTGGGCCAGGCACAGTGGCTCATGCCTGTAATCCCAACACTCTGGGAGGCGGAGGTGGGTGGATCCCCTGAGGTCAGGAGTTTGAGACCACCCTGATAAACATGGTGAAACCCCACCTTTTGTAAAAATACAAAAATTAGCCGGGTGTAGTGGCAAGTGAGTGTAATCCCAGCTACTTGGGAGACTGAGGCAGCAGAATTACTTGAACCCAGGAGGCGGAGGTTGCAGTGAGCTGAGATCTCGCCACTGCACTCCAGCCTGGGCAACAGAGTGAGACCCTGTCTCAAAAAAAAAAAAAAAAAAAAAAAAAAAAAACCTAGCTCTTAAATGGTTTATTGGAGTCACTTGTAAGTTGATATTTTGTTTATTTACATTTTTAACAACTGAGATATTCATATACCATACAAGTCACCCATTTAAAGTATAGTTCAGGCTGGGTGCGGTGACTAACTCCTCTAATCCCAGCACCTTGGGATACTGAGGTGGGTGGATCACTTGAGGTCAGGAGTTTGAGGCCAGCCTGGCCAACATGGTGAAACCCCATCTTTAATAAAAATACAAAAAATTAGCTGGGCGTGGTGGTGCACACCTGTAATCACAGATGTTAGGGAGGCTGAGGCATGAGAACTGCTTGAACCCAGGAGATGGAGTTTGCAATGAGCCAAGATGGGGCCAGTGCACTCCAGCCTGGGCAACAGAGTGAGACTCTGCCTCAAAAAAAAAAGATACATTTCAGTTTTTAAAAATACATTCACAGAATTATACAACTGTTACCACAGCTAATTTTAGATAATTTTCATCCCTCCACTAAAGAAACTCTACTCATTAACAGTCTTTCCCCATTTCCTCCCCACTTCTAGGCCCCAGCCCTCAACAACCACTAATCTATTTTACATAAATGGAATCGTGTAATATGTGAATTTTTGTGTCTGGCATCTCTTGCTTAGCATAATGTTTTTAAGTTTTATTCATATTATAGTGTGTATCAGCACTTTATTCCTTTTTATGACCAAATATTACCTTGTATAGATATACCAGTTTTGTTATTTATCAGTTGATGAATAACAGTTTGGGGTTGTTTCTGTTTTTTGTCTTGTTGCTATTTTGAATAATGCTGATATGAACATTTGTATACAAGTTGTTGTTTGGACATGTCTTCACATCTTCTAGAGTGTGTATGTAGTTGTGGAATTGCTGGGTCATATGGTAACTGTTTCGCCTTTTGAGAAACTGCCAAACTATTCTTTCATAGACCTTGTTACATTCCCACTAGCAATGTGTGAGTTTGCAGTTTCTCCACATCTTAGCCAGCACTTGCTGTTTGTCATGTTGATTATAGTTTACCTAGCAGGTGTGAAGTGCCATTGTAATTTTGATCTGTGTTTTCCTAGCGGCTAAGAATGTTGAGCAGCTTTTCACATACTTATTGGCCATTTGTATATCTTCTTTGAATAGAAATATTTCAAATGATTTGCCTTCTTTTTACTTTGAGACTAGTCTTGCTCTGTCACCTAGGCTGGAGTGCAGTGGTGCAATCTCAGCTCACTGCAACCTGTGCCTCCTGGGTTCAAGTGATTCTCCTGCCTCAGCCTCTTGAGTAGCTGGGGTTATAGGTGTGCGCCACCACGCCCAGCTAATTATTGTATTTTTAGTAGAGACGGGGTTTTGCCATGTTGGCCAGGCTGGTCTTGAACTCCTGACCACAGGTGATCCACCCGTCTTGGCCTCCCAAAGTGTTGAGATCTCAGGTGTGGGCCACCGTGCCTAGCCATCGTTTGCCATTTTTAATTGGGTTGTTTTAAAAAACATTTTCCCCAGCTTTATTGTGGTATAACTGACATACAGAAACCTGCCCATATTTAAAGTTTAAAATTGTGCTTTGGCATACATATATATAACTGTGAAACCATCACCACAATCAAGATAATAAACATATCTGTAATCTTAAGTTTATCTATGCCCTTTTGTAATCTTTTCGTCCCTCCCGTTTGTTCCCGAGGAAACACTTTGCTGCCTGTTAGTGTAGATGAGCTTGCTTTTTCTAGGATTTTATATAAATAAGGACATACAGTATATACTTTTTCTGGCAGTTGGGTGGCAGGGGTAGGGTCTGGGTTCTTTCAGCACAATTTGAGATTCATCCAGTTATAATTCATAGACCATATAATTAACTTCTTTAGAGTGTGGAATTCAGTAACTTTTAGTATATTCATATATTTACACAGCTATCACCACTATCTAATTCCTGAACATTTTCATCACCTCAGAAAGAAGTCCTGTACTAACTGGCAGTCACTTCCCGTTTCCCTTACCCCCCACAGTCCCTTGAAACTGCTAATCTAGTTTCAGTCTGGGTTGTCTTTTTATTTTTGAGTTGTAAGAGCCCTTTATACATGTTAGATACAAGACCCTTGTTAGATATATACTTTGGAAATGTTTTCTCCCATTCTGTGAGTTGTCTTACTTTCTTGATGGTGTTCTTGGAAGCCCAGAAGTTCTTAATTTTGATGAGGTCTAATGTATCTACTTTTTCTTTTGTCACTTGTGCTTTTGGTTTTATATCTAAGAAGGCTCTGCCTAACCCAAGGTGACAAAGGCTTGCACCTGTGTTTTATTCTAAGAATTTTAATAGTTTTAGATCTTATACTTAGGTTTAGAATCCATTTGCAGTTAAAATTTGTATGCGATTCAAGGAACCTCTGCCTCCTGGGTTCAAGTAATTCTGCTGCCTCAGCCTCCCAAGTAGCTGGGATTACAGGCACTTGCCACCACACCTAGCTAATTTTTGTATTTTTAGTAGAGGTGGGGTTTCACCATGTTTGTCAGGGTGGTCTCAAACTCCTGATGTCAGGGGATCCACTCGCGTCAGCCTCCCAGAGTGCTGGGACAGGCGTGAGCCACCGTGCCTGGCCCAATAAACCATTTATAATCAGATTTTGCATAGACAGCCCCAAAACCTACTCCACCTAGTTCTTTGTCAAGATTAGTTTGGCTCTTTGGGCTCCTTATTTTTATATGTCTTTAGGATGAATTTGACAATTTTTGCAAAACAGTTTGCTAGGATTTTGAGTCTGTAGGTTGTTTTGGGAAATATTGACATTTTAGCAATATTAAGTTTTTAGATCTATGAACATGAGATGTCTTTCCATTTATTTTAGGTGTTCTCTAATTTCTTTTAACAGTGTTTGTAATCTCTATTTTACAAGTTTTGCATGTCTTTTGTTAAATTTATTATTTTTTGATGCTATTATGAATGAATTGTTTTCTTAATTCCATTTTTTGGATTGTTCATTGCTAATGTATAGAAATACAAATTATTTTTACATATTGATCTCGTATCCTGCAACCTTGCTGAACTTATTAGTTTTAATGGTTTTTTTTTAAAGTGGATTCCTTAGAATTTTCTATATATAAGATCATGTTACCTGCAAATAAAGACTGTTTTGCATTTAGCTTCCTGATATTGAATGCCTTTTCTTTCTTTTTCTTGCCTAATTATTTTGGCTAGATCCTCTAGTACAATGTCGAAATGCAAGTGGTGAGGGTAAATATCCTTGTCTTTTTCCTGATCTGAGGAGGAAATACCCGGTGGTTCATCATTATCATGCTAACTCTGTTTTTTTTTTGGTAGATGCCCTGTATTTGAGGAAGTTGAGTATTTTTATCATGAAACGTTGGGTTTTGTCAAATGCTTTTTCTGCAGCTATTGAGATGATCAAGTAGCTTTTGTTTTATTTACATTCAGATAAGCTCTTTCATTCTTGATTTTGAAGTCTCATGCTTTACAGAGGTTAAAGATAGGCATTAGTAGTCATCAGCATTTGGATAAATGGCAGAAGGCTTGGGGGTGAATAACAATACTCAGAGCACATGGAAAAGAGAAGGCTAAATATGGAATTCTGAGGAATATAAGCAATCTAACATGTACAATGCTATATTAAATGTAATCTGAGCTAGTAAATTTAATGAAAACTTTACCTAAGACAACAGGTTATAGTTTTTGCTTTACTAGATAAATCCACAGCTTTTGGTGGATCTTAAAAGTCCCTGATAATATGGAAAGTTTTTCTGCTCTTTATTTGATTGCATTTGTATGAGTCAGACCCTGGAGAGCAGAAGTATTAATATGCACAGTGTAGGAGAAGGAAGAGAACCGCATGATTTTCTGAAAGGAACATGTACATGGCAAGTAAATAGTAGAAGAAATTTAAACTTTGTGAACGCATTGCTTGTTCTGTAAACTGGCCATTTTAACACTAGTCTGAGATGCTGGAATTTCCCTTTTCTCTACTAGAAGGAATGTTTCTGTGAAAATAGAAAAAAAAATCAATTTATGAGAAACTTTCTGCATATAAGTAGTATTCTTTTGTAAGGAGCCTGAAGCATGCAGAGTAATGAACAACCATAGATCCTCAGACTTTGTATTGAGAACTAGAACTAGACAGTGCTTTCTCTTCTCATTCATTTTTGCTTTGTACTTCAAACTTGACTACTACTACTTATAAAGTAATGTCTCTTAATTTTATGATGACTACTGTTGTTACTATGAAAACCCCTTAATTTCAAGGTATTAAAAACATAATGGTTGCGTTAGCTTGTTGATGAGACTGTTACCAGAAAGGGGTCCAAGAGAGGGTTTTTGGGTCTTGCACAAGAAAGAATTCAGGGCGAGTCCATAGAGTAAAGTGAAAACAAGTTTATTAGGAAAGTAAAGGAATAAAAGAATGGCTACTTTACAGACAGAGCAGCCCCAAGGGCCGCTGGTTGCCCATTTTTATGATTATTTCTTGATGATATGCTAAACAAGGGGGTGGATTAGTCATGCCTCCCATTTTTCAGACCATATTGGATAACTTCCTGATGTTGCCATGGCATTTGTAAACTGTCATGGTGCTAATGGGAGTGTAGCAGTGAGGACGACCAGAGGTCACTCTCATTACCATCTTGGTTTTGGTGAATTTTAGCCAGCTTCTTTACTGCAACCTGTTTTATCAGCAAGGTATATATGACCTGCATCTTGTGCCAACCTCCTGTCTCATCCTGTGACTTTGAATGCCTTAACTGTCTGGGAATGCAACCCAGTAGGTCTCAGCCTCATTTTACCCAGCTCCTATTTAAGATGGAGTTGTGCTGGTTCAAACACCTCTGACAATATTACTTGTTAGATTCGTACAAGAAATCTAGACCCTTAGATATAGCCTAACTGTCAGCAGTTAAGATCTAAGTATATTGACTGGGTGCAGTGGCTCACGCTAGCACTTTGGGAGGCCAAGGTGGGGCTGATCACCTGAGGTCAGGAGTACAAGACCAGCCTAGTCACCATGGTGAAACTCGTCTCTACTAAAAATACAAAAATTAGCTGGGTATAGTGGCGGGAGCCTGTAATCCCAGGTGCTTGGGAGGCTGAGGCAGGAAAATTGCTTGAATTCAGGAGGTGGAGGTTGCAGTGAGACAAAATTGCGCCATTGCACTCCAGCCTGGGCAACAAGAGTGAAATTTGATCTCAAAAAAAAAAAAAAAAAAGAAAAAAGAAAATAAAAAGATGTAAGTATATTACCATATGCATTTCCTATTCTAAATTTAAATTAGTTGGTAGTCTCGGAGATTGTTCCAGAAGGTTATGTAAGTAATCCAATTCAGTCATAAATAATTCAGATCACTTGGTTGAACTGAAGAAAAGTTGTTATATTGATCAACTCATTAAGTGATACGATTGGTAAGACAATTTGTGAGGTGTTTGACATTTTGTTTCTTGCTTGAACTACATTATTGGAGTTACCCAAAATCATATGAATAATCTGAGAATAATAGATTATTTTATTTGAGAGAAAAATGATAGAATAATGACTGATAACTATGAATTCTAATATTAACAGGAAGTATGACACGCCACCACGTTCCCTCAACTTGTAAACTACCTTGATATATTAAAGGAGTTAATACATGTATTGGAAGGGTCAAAACTCAGATATAGAGCAGGGTTCTTAAAAGACAAATCAGCATGGCTGTATAATAAGGAGAGAGATATATAGACACTACAAATTATTTCTCCTGTTTAACTTTAAACATACAAAATGTATTTAGCATTGTATCTACAGGAAATTATATCCATGTCTAAGACAAATGTTTCCAATTTGCCTCTATCTACAGTGCTTAAAAAATTGGAGAACTAATTCACTTCTTTACTATCATCAAGTAGATAAAAATGAATTGGTACTCATTAGGAACAATGTAGAGGGAAAATATGAATGTTTAAAAAAATGAAATAAAATGCAGATCAGAGACATCCTCAAAGAAAAAAAAAGGATATCCAGGTACTAAGGTTGGAATGATAGGCTTGAAATACTCTTCAAATTTGAAATTTCAATAGTTGATGAGTTTTAAAGTTGCTTAAGTCTATAGACAGTGATGGTATATATAATACATATAATGAAGTATGTATTTTGGAATATGGTACTGAGCTATTTGTCCTATGTTTGATGATACTACTAGCAAACATAAAATACATAGCTCCTTTCATTATTACATGTATACATTGTAATGTCTAATAGTAGCTGGAAAACACTTTATATTATAACGTTTATTATTTAACATTTTTTGATATGGGAAAAAAAGTAAACATTTTTAGAAAGACTGTTAACTCATGTCACTAAATGTATATGTATATTTTTAATGTGAAAAATTATTGGGTTTCTGTTCTTATTACTGCAGGAAGCATATGTGCCTCTTTTCTTACCCAAAGTTACCAACTGCCAGTTCTTGATACAATGTTTCTAAGAAAGAAATGCAGAGGTAAAGATTTTGGGCTTCACATGCTGGAGGACTTTGTTGATTCCTTTACAGAAGATGCACTTGGCTTGCGGTATCCGCTGTCTTCTCTCATGTACACAGGTAAATGGACTAAGTTAAAAAATGATAATCTTGTCTTTGTGTCACTTCTGACTTGTTTCTCCAGAATACTGTAAATGTGTATGTATCAGTATCACATAAATTTGGAACCTTTGGCTCTCTAGAACTTAATTTTGCAAATATGCCCTTATGTATTTGTTCTCTGGGGTTTTGGTAGTCTTAAACAACTTTAAATGTAATTCGTATACCATAAAATTGCTGGACACAGTGGCTCACACTTGTAATCTCAATACTTTGGGAGGCTGAGGCGGGCGGATCACCTGAGGTCAGGAGTTTGAGACTAGCCTGTCCAACATGATGAAACTCTGTCTTTACTAAAAATAAACAATTAGCCGGGCGTGGGGTGCGTGCCTGTCATCCCAGCTACTTGGGAGGCTGACGCAGGAGAATCGCTTGAATCCGGGAGACAGAGGTTGCAGTGAGCCGAGATCATGCCACTGCATTTCAGCCTGGGTAACAGAGCAGGACTCCATCTAAAAAAAAAAAACAAACCA
>NW_012099654.1:3862348-3888597 GCF_000951045.1 Mandrillus leucophaeus
TGTGTAATTCAGTGGTTTTTAGTATATTCATAGTTGTTCAATCATAGCCAGCAGTTCTAGAACATTCTTATCACCCCAAAAAGAAACCCTGTACCAATTAGCAGTCACTGTCCATTTCCCCTTCATCCTGTAGCAACCACTAATCTGTTTTCTGTCTCTGTGGATTTACTCATTCTGGACATTTTTCATACAAATGGAATCATACAGCGTGTGACTTTTTGTGTCTGGCTGCTTTCACTTAGCATATTTTTAAGGTTCATTCATGTTGTAGCATAAATTATTATTTAATTTCTTTTTATGACTGAATAATATTCCATTGTATGGCTGTACCACAACTTGTTCTAAAGTGATTGCTCCATTTTACATTCCCATAAGCAATGTTATACGAGGGTTACCATTTCTCTACATCTTCGTCCTCATCAACGTTTGTTCTTATCTGTGTATTATAGCCCTCCACATCCTCACCAACATTTGTTATTATCTGTATATGTTATTACAGGCATCCTAGTGGATGTGCAGGGACATCTCATAGTTTTGCTTTGCTTTGATGTTGAACATCTTTTCATGTGCTTAATGGTCATTTGTATATCTTTTTTGGAGAAATCTGTTCAGATCCTTTGACCATTTTGGTCGAGGCGGGGGGGTGTTATTTGTTTATGGTAGCTTTTAAAATTAACAAAAATAAATTTCAGACATACAAAAAGGAATAAAGAAACTGGGAATGGTGGTGTATGCCTGTTATCTCAGTTACTCCAAAAGATGAGGTGGGAGGATTGCTTGAGTCTAGGAGTTTGAGACCAGTCTGGGCAACATAGTGAGACCTCACCTCAATTAAAAAAAAAAAAGTTTAAAGAGTAAGGCATTGGCTGGGCATGGTGGCTCATGCCTGTAATCCTAGCACTTTAGGAGCCCGAGGTGGGTGGATCTTTGAGCTTAGGAATTTGAGACCAGCCTGGACAACATGGTGTAAAACCCCATCCCTATAAAAAATTAGCTGGGTGTGGTGGCTTGTGCCTGTAGTCCTAGTGACTTGACGGACTGCAGTCCTGGTGACTTGAGGGGCTGGAGAATTGCTTGAGCCCAGGAGGTCGAAGCTGCAGTGAGCCGAGATTGTACCACTGCACTCCAGTCTGGGTGACAAATTGAGAGCTTATCTCAAAAAAATAAAAAGATATAAAAATAAGATATCAAATACTCATGTACTATGTCAGCATGTACTATCCACGAGAAATGGCTTGTTGCCAATATGGTCGAAGCCTTCTGTGTATTTCTACCCAATTAGACTCATTTCCCTTCCCTGGGATGAGTACTGTACCTAGCTTGGCTTTATTTTTCTCATACATTTCTTAGACTTGTAATACATATGTGTGTATTCTCAAACAGTATATCAAGTTGCTTTATATATTTAAAAACTATAAATATGTACTGTATGAATTCTGCAGTTTGCTTTCTTTACTCATCTTTATATTTGTGAGATTCATCCATATAGATTCATGTAGTTCCATTTATTTTCAATGCTGTATTCCATTTTATGGACATATCACTTGGTGGTGATTTAAAACCATTAGTGGGTTTGGTTTTGCATTTGTGTAAAGGTATACAACTACTCAATGAGGTAAGATTTAATGCTGGATAGTGTTTAACCTAGAAACTCTTTTAAAGTATTATTTACTATTGATTTCAGTCTAACAGTAGACATTTATTTCCACTGAATATATTTTTATTCCAAACTTTCCGCACCTTCTTTAATATCAAAAGCAATCCAGAAAACAGGAACAAGTACTGAATTGGATGCCCATCTTGAATCATATTTTCTGTCTAAATCCATACATGAGAGTGGGATGGGCATTGTGTGCCCTTGGATAATCCTAAAATGCATTACCCTCTAATTAGTGCTTTACTGAATTTGAGGAGAGATGCAGAGACATCCACTGCAGGCAGAATCCATTAGTACTTACTCTCTTCTGTGATTTTAATGATAAATAAATTGAATACCAAATGATTTACAGATGATTATCAGCTAATTTCTGTCTTCCCATAAAGTCTTAGCACTTTGGGAGGCCGAGGCCGGCAGATCACTTGAGGCCAGGAGTTCAAGACCAGCCTGGCCAACATGGCGAAATTCCATCTCCATTAAAAATGCGAAAATTAGCTGGGCATGGTGGCACATATCTGTAATCCCAGCTACTCAGAAGGCTGAGTCACCAGATTTTGCTTGAACCTGGGAGGCAGAATTTGTGGTGAGCCGAGATTGTGCCACTGTACTCCAACCTGGGTGACTGAGTGAGACTCTGTCTCAAGAAAAAAAAAAACCAGGCCTAGTGGTGTGCGCCTGTAGTCCCAGTTACTCGGGAGACTGAGGCAGCAGGATCACTTGAGTACAGGAGTTCAAGGCTGCAGTGAGCCACTGCACTCCAGACTCAGGGAAAGAGTCAGATCCTGTTTCCAAAAAAAAAAAAAAAAAGGCAAATATCGATTAAGTTATAATTTATATACAATAACATGTACCAATTTTTAAGGGTACATTTTTGATGACTTCTGACAAACATATGGACCTTTGCTACTGTAGACACAATCTAGATAGATAATAACTTTGTTTCCAAAAGTTCCCTTTGTGCACCAGTCCCTCAGCTTCCTTCCCTTCCAAACTCTCACTCCAGGCAAGCACTGATACGCTTTCTGTCAGTACCACTTAGATTTTTCTAGAGTTTCATGAAAAATGGAAATATGCGGTATCTATACTTCTGTATCTGGCATCTTATTTTTGAGGCTCATTGATGTTGCATGTCTCAGTACTTCATTCCTTTTTTAATTTTTTATTATTTTGCTGCGTATTGCTCACTTTCATTATACCACAATTTATTTGCCTGTTGATAGACATTTGGTTTTTTTCCTTTCTTGGCTATTACTAATAAAGCTGCATGAAAATGTCTTTGTATGATGGACATTTGTTTTCATTTGTTTGGAGCGAATACCTAAGAGTGTCATTACTGGGTTTTATGATTGTGTTTAACTTTGGGAAGTTGCAAACATTTTCTAAAGTAGTTATGTCATTTTGCATTCCCGTTAGTGTAAGTATATGGAAGTTCTGGTTGCTCTACATACTCACCAACACTAGATTTTGTCAATCTCTTTAATTGTAGTCATTCCTAGTAGTAAGTGGATAATGATATCTCACTCATTATGTGGTTTCAATTTGCATTTTTCTGAAGACTAAAGATTTTTGAGTATCTCTTCGTGTAATTATTGGATAATCATCTACCCTAAAAAAGTGTAGAACAAGTGAGGTGTTTGTTCACATCTTTTGCTTATGTTGTATTGAATTGCTTGTCTTCTTGTTGAGTTATGAGGTTTTTTTTTTTTTTTTGTGATGGAGTCTCGCTCTGTGCCCAGTCTGGAGTGCAGTGGCTCGATCTTGGCTCACTGCAAGTTCCGCCTCCCGAGTTCATACCATTCTCCCGTCTCAGCCTCCTGGGTAGCTGGGACTACAGGCACCTGCCACCACGCTCGGCTAAATTTTTGTATTTTTTAGTAGAGATGGGGTTTCACCGTGTTAGCCAGGATGGTCTCTATCTCCTGACCCCGTGATCCGCCCGCATCGGCCTCCCAAAGTGCTGGGATTATAGGCGTGAACCACTGCGCCCAGCCGAGTTATGAGTTCTTAATGTATCCTGGATGTGAGTTGTTATATGTGTGTATTGTTAATTGTTTCTCATGTCCTTTTCATTTTCTTAATGTTTTCTTTAGTCCATGTGCATTTTTTGCAAGTAAGTTTTGATATTTAAATGTTTAAATCTCCCATCCTACTATTTATTCTTTATTTGTCCCATTTGTTCTTTCTCCTTTTTTCTTTCCTTTTGGAAGTATTTATCAGTGTTCTATTTTATCTCAACAGTTGGTTTATTAGCCATGCCTTTTTGTTTTGTTTCGTGGCCTTGGTTTTCTCCAGCTTCTTCCTTCCTTTTAGTTTTGGAAACTAAACCCAGAATGTATGAGAAATATTTTCAAATATACAGGGAAAAAAATGATAGACTAGTGTCCTAATTTCTGTACCAAGTCTAGATTGAACAAATGTGAAGATTTTGCTGTATTAGTTTTAGTTTAAGAGAACTAAATACAGTGTTTATTGATTGTAATAAAAGAAGCAATTGATGTTCTCTTTGAACTCTTCCCTAAGACCATTCTCCTTTCTCCTTTCCTCCCCAGAGATAATTGCACTCCTGAAGTTAGTGTTTATTTTCCTACTTATTGTTTCATATTTATGTCTGTAAACATAATAAAATATTATTTAGTGTGCTTTCTTGTTTTTCAAACCACTTTTTGTTGTAAAAAATTATATATAATACCTTATTTGTAGGTGAACCGTTCAGTGGCTCTTATGCACAGTGTTTTGTACCCATCACCACTGTATATATCCAAAACTTTTCAATCATCCGCAACATCAACTTTCTCCCATTAAACAATTAACTCCCCTTTTCCCCTATCCCCATCTTCTGGTAGGTAACCTCTTTAATGCTTTCTGTCCCTATGAATTTGCCCATGCTAGCTACATCATCTAAATGGAATTATATACAATATTTGTTTTTCTGTGTCTGGGTTACTTCACTAAACATAATGTTTTTGAGGTCCATCATGTTGTAGCATATACAGTATCAAAATTCCATTACTTTTAATGGCTGGATAGTATTCCTTTGTTTGAATATACCGTATTTTGTCTGGCCATTCATCTATTGATGGACACTTAGGTTGTTTCTACCTTTTGGCTATTGTGAATAATGCTTCAATGAATGTTAGTGTACAGATACCTGTTTGAGTCTCTGCTTTCGTTTCTTTTGATGTATACCTGAGGGTGAAATTGGTGGGTCATACAGTAATTCTTTTTGAGGAACTGCCAAACTGTTTTCCACTGTGGCTGTACCTCCTCCTCCTAGGTTCAAGTGATTCTCCTGCCTCAGCCTCCTGAGTAGCCACCACACGCAGCTAATTTTCTGTATTTTTAGTAGAGATGGCGTTTCACCATGTTGGTCAGGCTGGTCTTGAACTCCTAACCTCGTGGTCTGCCTACCTTGGCCTCCCAAAATGCTGGGATTACAGGCGTGAGCTACCACGCCCAAGCCTTGTTTAGTGTTTTCTTAAACTTCTTATATGTGGCATCATTTTGTTCATTTACTGGCCCAGATTTTTACTGAGCATTTTTAAAAGTGTTATCAATATTGATTTAGGTAGCCATAATTCATTTGTTTTAAATACTATATAGTATTTTTATTACATACATATTACAGTTTATTCATATATTTCCCTACTGTTTGACACTTAGGTTACATCCGGTCATCCTAGTTTAAAATTAGTCCTGTAATGAATATTATAAATGTTTTTTGCATTGGTACAGATGGCCCTCGACTTCTGATGGTTTGGCTTTTGATTTTATGATGGTACAAAAGTGATACTCATTCAGTAGAAACAGTCATTTGAATTTTGATCTTTCCCTGTGCTAATGATATGTGGTATGATACTGTCTTATGAAGCTGGGCAGTGGCTGCCAATCACAACTCCCAGTCAGCCAGGTTATCACAAGGGCAACCAACCAATACTCTACAGAGTACTGTATTCAATAAAGTATATGAAATGTTCAACAATTTATCATAAAATAGGCTTTGTGTTAGATGATTTTGCCAGGCTGTAGGCTATAGGCTGTAGGCTGTAGGCTGTAGGCTGTAGGCTGTATTCTGAACTGTAAGTGTTCAGAACACATTTAACATAAGTGAGGCTAAGCTATGATGTTTGGTAGGTTAGGTGTAGTGAATGCATTTTTGACTTAGTGGTATTTTCAATTTATGATGGGTTTATCAGAATGTAACCCCAGTGTAAGTCAGGGAGCATCGGTATAAGGAATTAGGGTTTTTACCTAGAAGTAGAATTGGATCGTAAAGTTCTCTTCTACTTTACCGTTGCAAAATTATTGTCCCACCAGCAGAGTGTATGTTTCCATTTCCCTTATTCTTCTTGGTGCTTGTCATCCCACAGGTGTAAAAATCATATCTTACCTTTCCTTGGCAGCTAGTGAGGTTTATCATCTTTATCTTTGTTTATTGACCACTCAGATTTCATTAGGTGTGAAATTCCTGTTCATAGTCTCTGTCAGTTTTTCTTTGGGATAACTGTCTTTTGAATTCAATTTCAGAAATTCTTTATACTTTCTGAGTACTACTCCTTTGTTTTACTCTAAATATCTCCTAATCTGTGTCTTTCTGATATCATTTTCATGTAGAATGGTGCAGTTCAATACAGTAGTCACTAATTTAAATACAAGTTTAAGTTCAGTTCCTCAGTAGCCACATGTGGCTAGTGGCTACTGTATTGGACAGTACTGATAGTAGGACATGTCTGTCATCACAGAAAGTTCTGTTGCACAGTCCTGATACATTAGGTTTTAAATCTTAATAGATCATAATTTTTCATCATGGACTGTGATTTTTGTGTCTTTTGTAAGGAATCCATCTGGACCCTAATGTCCTAGAGGTATTTTCCTATGTTTTATTTTAAATATTTTGTTTTTCACATTAGGTCTTAGAATTTGTTTAGAATTTATGTTGATGTGAGGTCAGGATCTGACTTTATTGCTTTTTTACATGGATTTTTATTTCAGCACAATTATTTTAATAGTTTATCCATTCTTTGCTAAAATATAATGCTTTTTCTGTCATTTGGCAAGTTGTAGTGTATGTGTGGTTCTTTCCTAGTGGAGTTTCTTTGTTACTTATTTGTAGGTTTTTTGTTTGTTTGTTTTTTGGTATTTTTCTTCTCCTTCTCCCTCCTATCCCAGTCCGTTTATATATCCTTATGTCAGTACTAGGTTGTTTCAGTTACTATGGTTTTAAATACTCGGTTTCAAATACTTGGTACTTGTTTCAAATACTTGGTATCTACTTGGACAAGTCTCTGTCCTTATTTTTCTTCTTCAGAATTCAATTTATTTATAAATGAAACTACTGTATACTTGAGTTGTGTTGGTGGTGTTTTGGTATCAAGGTTATGCTAGCTCCATGAAGTGAGTTGGGAAGCTTACTTTTCATCTTCTGTTTTTCAAAACAATGGATATTTGGGATTTCTAGAAAATTCTGAATGTGTTTTTCAGCTTGCAAGCAATACTTTGAAAAGTACCCAGGAGACCATGAACTCCTTTGGGAAGTTGAAGGTGTTGGACACTGGTACCAGCGAATACCAGTCACCAGAGCATTACAAAGAGAAGCACTTAAAATTCCAGGTAAGAGTGTTTTCAGTTTGAGTTCAGTTTATGTATTTATTTTTGGTAACCTGTCCTTGCTGGCTTGTAAGTCCAGTTTAAAAAGCAGTGGCTAGTAATGGTTGTGTCTTAGAGTCCAGAGTAGTGGTGTATTATAATGTGATTGTTCTAGTAACAGACTCTTGTCTAAAGTTTGAATATTTGTGATGTATTAACTTTTGAGTCCCTAGTAACAAGAAGACCTAGAACAGCCCAGTAGGAATTGGTGGGTAAGAAATAAACATAGATTACTGAAATGGCATAGAATAGTCACCAGGGGGTCCAGAGTACCCCCTAATCTCATGCACTTCTCCCCAAAGCTACTAAGTACTTAAAACAACTATTTAACATTGTATATAACGGCAATGTTGCATTATAAGGTATTGGTGAAGAGAACATCTCACACCTAGATTTTTGTGACTCTTTCTGTCCAGGCTGCTCCTCAGAGCTGTTAGGAAAATTACTACAATGTTACACTTAAAACCAAATACTGATTGGGTTACAGTTTTTAAAATTCCTCTATACACAGCAGTTTCTCAAAATGAACCTAAAAGACCTATGTCTGGAGAATATGGTCCTGCATATGTTCCAGAATATGAAGCAAGAACTGAAGACAATCAGTCTAGTGAGATGCAGCTAACTGTAGGTACACTGTCTGTATGTTTATTGTTGTAAATAATTTTTGTATTTTTAAAAAATAGATTCAGTTTATATTTGAGTTTTAAATGTCATAGTTCATTCAACAAAGCTATGTAATTTCTACTGTGTTAGTTTTCCTGGCATCTTCTGTTAATATTACTAAAGACTTTAATTTTCTTTGAAAAATAATTTTAATGATGTTAAAAGTATTATGAGCTAATTAAAGGTAATTTAGGACAAACATAAAGTAATATAGAAGAAAATAAAAATCTATAATCCCACTATTCAGATATAGCCACCGTTAAAATTTTTGCATATATATTTAATATTGCATATTAGAAAGCATATATCTGTATATATTGTATTTTTGTTTTTATTCTCTTGGATTGCTTAACTGCTATTCTCCATTAATGTAATATTGGAAGCATTTTCTGTGGCATTAAATCATTAAAACATGATTGTTAAATAGTAGCACACTATTTATTCTATTATCTGTTTTATGTAACTATCATTATTTGTTTCCTTAACATAGGATCCTTAAATTTTTAACATTTTTAAATGACCCAGGAGCAAACACATTTATATATGAATCTTTGTGCATATGTAATTACTTCTCTTAACATACAAATTTCCAGAAGTGGAATTAGTAGGTGAAAGACTATGAAGTTGTTATGTAAAGTTCGAGGCTGTATATGCTAGGTCTTTGTAGAATGTAATGCACTTTGCAAATATTAGGTATCCTGAAAGTAGAAGGACAGGTCCCATTACCAAACTCCACAGGACTTACCAGGTCCTTTTCTAGAAGTGATGTTTTGTGGTACTTGATACTGCTTAAAATACAGGCCCGTTGATGGGACTCTAGCAGTCTAGGGTTTTGGGGGATGGCATTTATTGCAGTCATATTTTTGTACCTGTGTATCTAAGTTTATTTTTGGTGAGTGTTGAATATGTCTATGTAAATGCATAGGCATATTTTAGAAACAACTACTTTAGGGAATTATTTGTGCTTATTTTCTGTCTTAATTAGCATGAGAGTTGACTATTTGAGTGGAAAATTTGTTAATATTTTAAAGAATAACTATATATATAAGGAGTTAGATTTTTGGGAATTTTTTTCCCACTTTTGGAAATTCAAACTTGAAAATATGCTCCTGTCCTATTGCAGTCCAAATTCCTCAGATATACACAGATTCATTTAGTACTGGCCAGTTATAAAATCAAGGAAAGTAGAAAATCTACTCTTCCTATAAATGTAATGAGAGCAATGATTTACTTTAATATTAAGCCAAATAATTTTAGATGTGTCATTTGAGTGAGAATATATTACAGTGGTACTATATCATACAGTTGACAGCATAAATTAGATTTTAGAATCTAACCTATTTAAGATTTTAGAAATTCATATTCTTCATATTACTTTAATGTTTTAAATAGTTGAAGGAAAATGTTTGTTGTTTTAAACTATTTATGTTATATCTCTTTTTGTTAGTACCACAAATAGTTTAGTTTATTTCAACTACATGATTTATTCTTTAGGCGATGATGGTATTGTTATGTGCTTTTTCCTATTTTTATACATAAAACATTACATATATTTCTCTTGTACTTTTTGCACCTTTTATGTATTCATCTTAATCTACATTTTAACCTTTTCTTGTTGAACTAAAAGTTTCTTGAAGCAAGATTTTTGTCATATGATTTATCACAATTGCTCCCTTGCTTTTGTTCTATAAATTGAAGGCTGTGTGCCCACTATATTGTGGAGTTTTAGTAAGCATGTAATGGATGAACGAAGTAGTTACTATGGCAAGCATTGGACATATAAAGATACAGTTCTTAGACATGGGAGAACTAGATGGTCCATTGTTGGAAATATATAATATACTATAGCATAATAATTGCCTTATTATAGCAAGTAATTGGAGGTACATAGGAGAGGATGACTTTTAAAGGGTGGGTGGGAATTTTGTTAGGACATTCCAGAGGATAGCATGTGAAAAAGTTACAGAGGTGTAAAGGAAATGGCATGTTTGATATGAAAGAGGTATTTGGTATTGAATAGGTAGAGAATTTGTATTCTAAGCAGTGGTTGGCCATTAAAAGTTTTTTCTTGTTTTTTTTTCAGCAAAAAAATGGTACAGTTTGTGATTTGAAAGTATCACTTTGTCATCAGGGTGGAGGGGTGTAGACTGGATGTGATTAGAGCAAGGGATATGAGTGAGGAGGCTGTTGGAATAGTTGAAGTTCAAGAGAGTAAAGGCATAAACTAAAGCAATGGTAATACAAAGGACAGGGCAGTTTTGAGAGATTCTTCAGTTAAAATTGAAAGGCTTTGTGATTGATTAAATGTGGGTTAGGAAGAGGTCATTACTGACTCACTGTTTTCTGGCTAGAATGACTGACTGAATTGTCATTAAGTAAGATAGAGAATAATGTTGGGGAAAGATAAAGTTCATTTTGGGAATAATTGAGTGTGAAATTGGATGGGACATGCACTGGGAGATATTTCATTGGAAATAGAGCTTTGGAAATCAGGAAGAAAGTTTGGAGGCTTAAGTCGTATATTTGAATTCATCAATAAGCAGATACTGAAGTAAGCATAGCGAAGGGAGAGCATGTGGACTGAGCAGAGAAGGTGGCTGAGGACAGAACTAGGAGACACTAGTGGACACACTGTGACATATTAGATGACTTGCATATGTTCTCAGTCTTTTAAACTGAAGCTGAACTATAATCTTTTTATTTTTAAAGTAAATGTTCTTAACAAAAAGTGTTATTTGAAAAACATTTTACAAGTTTTTCTTTGAAACTGTAAATAGATCCATAGGGAGAAAAAATAGTCTAAAACTTTGGTTTTGACTCTATCTCTTTTTTAGATTGATTCTCTAAAAGATGCCTTTGCAAGCACTTCTGAAGGTAAGAAATTCAACTGATATATCAGTAAGTATTTGAGACACTTCACATTAGGGCAGTGTGTGTGTATATGTGTGCATGTGTGTGTGGTATGTCACCCTGAGTAAGTGAATACTTAACCAGCTCTAAAATCTAGATCTAGGTTCTCATGCCACCACTGCCACTGATTTTGCTATGTGAACACTGAGTAAGCTATTGTACCTCTCTCTTCGTTATTTCCTTAGCTATAAAATAGGGATGGTAATGTCTACGTTATTTGTTTTTCAAGATTATTGGGAGAGAATGCAAGTGAAATACAAAAACACTTTGCAAAGCCCAAGGTAACAGGGAAATGTGAGAAATTAATTCCACAGTTCATATAACTTGACAAAGTTATTATATAATTTTAATTATATAATAATCTAAATAATTTTCTTAGCCTGGTGTGAGAGGAGGGTGAACCTGTGTAATGTGGAGAATATGTGTAAACCAGTGTAGTTCTTGCATTTCTGTGTATTTTAATAGGTAGTCCTTTTAATATATAATCAACTAAGTGCAGTTTTGCTGTGTTTCTCCTCAGGTCATGAAAAAACATCAGTTTCCACTCGTACTCGAAGTAGTAATCTAAAGCGGCCAAAGATTGGAAAGCGGTTTCAGGATTCTGAATTTAGCAGTTCTCAAGGCGAAGATGAAAAGACCTCCCAGACTTCACCTACAGCTTCATTAAACAAGTAAATAATTGTTTATTTTACTCTCATTTTTTGTTTATTTGTACTGTCATATTAGTATTTAGCATTTAAGGTAGAGGCTATTTATTACATTGTTTGTGTAGCAGATGGCTTTGGTTTAGGAGGTAATATTTGAATTATCCATATTTAAATTCTTGTACAAGATTATTAGTTGTTTATCAGTGCTAAGTGTTACCTTGACAATGCTATTGGGAGAAGTTGCTAATAAGAGACTGGCATAAACTCACTTCATGTGTGAAAATCTAGGAGAATATCTAGCGATTATATTATCCCAAATTAGTCATTATCACCAATGCTCAATTTGATGGTATGGTTTTAAGTAATGCTGAGATTTAGTCAGTTTTTTTCCCCCCACATTCAGTTCTTTTATTTAATTTTCTAGTGGACAGTTTACATATCTCCCTCACGCTGTCTTTTAAGTTAGTGTGACAATTTTCCATAATAAACTGCTTAAAGAGAAGCTTTGGTCAAGAATGGAATGAAATTGCAAAAAAACAAAAACAAAAAACCATTGCTTTTAAAATACCAACTGTTTCATCAATTTTATATTCAAACAAAACCACACGGTATTGGCGTGATATGTGTTTTTGTGTTTCCTTGGGGCTGGCTTCCTCGCCATTGTGCCATGGCGCAGCTGTGGACAGCCACATTTTGTCATGCTGGATGGTGGAGGCTCACTCCAGAGGGCCTTGAAATCCCAAATTGTCATGGCTCCATCGATGCCAGTAGTGCAATATTTGTGACAATCTTTCTTGTCCACCTCATAAATAGAGACTTGAGCAATGCTATTCTGGTGCAGCATCTCCAAAGCCATGTTGCAGCCCTCAGTCATGGCCCTCTTGTCCATATTGCAGAAGCATTCTATGGCAGACATGTTGCGTTGGATGCTCTGTTTTGGAATCTCTAACTTAAGAGACAAAGCTCAGGCAGCCACAGTCATCGTAGTTACAGAGCATTGGTCAGCAGTCATGGCCAGCAGCCACGACACTGTTCTCTGAGATGAATGACACACTCAGGAGCAGCTGGAACTCCGTCTTCAGATTGAGACCTGCACACTTTTTGAGGCATCAGCAACAGACACGGTGCTGTCGTGGCTGGCCCAGGCCAGGTGGCTCCCACAGGCAGAGAAGCTGACCCTGTGGACCCAGCCACCAGTGCCACTGCCACCAAACTCTGACATCAGCTGCCCAAAAGGCATCTTGCTGTCCCAGGTCATGCTGCCTGGCTTTTCATCCACTTCTTTAATGTGGGAAGAAAACACACTGTGTTTGAAGTCACATGATCCTGCTGCCAGCAAAACTTTGTTGGGATGCCAATCCAAGCTGAGGACTGTGGAGCGAATCAGCTTTTTAATGTGCTTGCTCACCCACCAGTCATTTTCAGACTCAAAGTAACAAACAGAAATGAGTTGTGCTTCACTTCCCACAGCAAATTTGTTCTCTGGAGGGGACCACTTCACAAAAGTAGCTGTGTGATTAATTCTTAGGATCATCAGGGTTGGCTTCCAGACACCATCTTGCTGACTCCAGACATAGGCATTGTGGTCTGCCCCACAAGTGACCACACGGTCGCTCTTGGGAGCCCCAGTCAGTACCTGTGATGTGTCCACTGTGCTCCTTGAGTTCATGAGCTTTCACCCACTGGTGTCCCTTCTTATAGATGTGCACTTCGTGATTATTGAGACTGAGGGCAATCTGAGTACAATCCCTGTTTCAGGCATGACAGTTGATTGGCTCTAGTAAAAACTGATGCAGTGACATTATTCTTAGTGTTTTCAAAGGAGAGAAAGCTGGGGTCGAGGCAGTCCAGACGGTCTCAGAGCAGAGGATTCGCAGACTCTGGGGAGTTGACGTGAACAGGCTCTAGTCAGTTTTAAAATACCCTCAGTTTTACTTTATTGATTCATTTTACTGGGCTATTGGATATAATTTGTAAATTAGTGATAACCATAAATAGTACAGTCAGTTCCTTCAGGAATTTAGTTGCTAGCTGAATCAACAGAACACTTGAGTCTCAACTTGTATCCTCTGTCTTTGAATCTTAAAGCAAGACTCTAACTTTTATAATAAAATTAGATTTCTGCCCTAACAGTTCTGCCAGCTGTTCCTGAGTCAACCATTTAGTTAATTCAAAACTTCGCCATTTTAACTGTCAAATTATTGTAGTCAAGTAGAGAATTCTGTAGCTATGCTTATCCTATTACGCAAATAATTTTAAATTTGGGTAATTAGGTTTGTAAATGTTTGTTTTGGTGAAAAATTTGTAATGTTAAAGATAGATATAAGGAAATATTTAAATCTAGTAATTAAAAAATGAATTTAGAAAACTGGTTTTCTCACTGAGCCATATTTTGATGGTAGTACCCTTTTTAGAAGGGTAACAATGTATTTTAAATTGAGCCTCCCAGAATTATTGTGGAATTTTGTTTGCTTTTCATAAGCAGAACAGTAGGAGTTTAAGCTTGACTGTTTGCTCAAACATATGAACAACAAAACATCATCTTAGCCCTCAAAGGATTGACTGCCTAGGGGTAAAGAGAGATACGAACACAGTTTAAGAGCACCGTAAGGTGGATTGTGATTGTACAATAATGGAAAGTGCAGAATGCTGTGGATACTGAGGAAAGAGTGTTAGATTCTAATTGAGGGAATGGAGAGATTTGGCATTTGGGCCTGGGCATCAAAGGTAAATAGAAACCCAACAAGTGGAGCTGAGACAGAAGACTTTCTAGTGTAAAGGTCCACCGACTATGGCCTGTAGGCCAAATCTGACTTGCCACCTGTTTTTGTAAATAAAATTTTATTGTAAGACATCCATGCTCATTAAGCTTATATATTTTAAATTAAGCATACATATATTTTTATATATTATTAAGCTTATATATTTTTAGTTATGTTTGCATTGGAATGGCAGAGTTGAATGGTTGGAACAGAGACCATATGGCCCACGATGCCTAAAGGAAAGGTTTGCTGATCCCTTTTCTACACCAAGGCTGAGAAGTAGAACTTTCTGCAGTGATGGAAATGTATTGTATTTACACTGCCCGGTATAATAGCCATTAGCCAGTGTGCCCATTGAAGTATGGCTAGTGCAACTAAAGAACTGAATTGTTTCATTTAATTTTAATTTAAATGTAAAATAGTGAAGTGTGTCTCGTGGCTATTTTATCAGTACAGATTTCAACTAAAGCACTGACATGAGCAAAGGCACAAAGCTAGGAGGAATGTTACTAAGGATAATTGATGAATAAGGTAAATATAAGGGTCTAGGCTGGGCATGGTGGCTCATGCCTGTAATCCCAGCACTTTGGGAGGCCGAGGCGGGTGGATCACCTGAGGTCAAGAGTTCGAAACCAGCCTGGCCAACATGGCAAAACCCTGTCACTACTAAAAATACAAAAATTAGCCCGGCGTGGTGGCACACTTCTGTAATCCCAGCTACTCAGTAGGCTGAGGCAGGAGAATCGTTTGAACCCAGGAGGTGGAGGTTGCAGTGAGCCGAGATCACACCACTACACTCCAGCCTAGATGACAGAGGGAGACCCTGCCTCAAAAACAAAAACAAACAAATATGTTAGGCTTTCAAAGAAGGTGCACTTTATTCACTGAGCTTATAGAGAACCACCAGAAGTTTCTGAGCTGGGCTCTCACAGGTATAGATAATGTGTATTAGAAAGACAGCGCTGAAAGCCTTGATGAAGATGTACTGTAAGTCTGAAGATGAATTGGGAAGAAGTACAGTGCTCCAGAGAGAACTGGGACCTGAAGCAGAGCTGTGAAAATGGGCATAGAAAGTCAGGAATATATTTGAAAGGCAGCTTTGGAGTTAGAACTAAACCATATAGTGTGTTGTCCAAGGTCACATTTTTGAGAATGAAAGGAGCATTATTAATAATTATGCCAGTATCCATAATTATGGACAAAAGTCTGTAAACTGGGACTGCTCCAGGTAAACCAGGATATATGCTGATTCTAATAGAGTAAGATCCATGGTCCTTCAGTATAAATGAGGTTAAAAAAAAAAAAAAGGTATGATACAGGCTGGGCGCGGTGACTTACGCCTGTAATCCCAGCACTTTGGGATGCCGAAATGGGTGGATCATGAGGTCAGGAGATGGAGACCATCCTGGCTAACATGGTGAAACCCTGTCTCTACTAAAAATACAAAAAATTAGCTGAGTGTGGTGGCACGTGCCTGTAGTCCCAGCTACTCGAGAGGCTGAGGCAGAAGAATTGCTTGAACCTGGGAGGTGGAGGGTTGCAGTGAGCCGAGATCGCGCCACTGCACTCCAGGCTAGGCAACAGAGTGAGACTTTGTCTCAAAAAAAAAAAAAAAAAAAAAAAAAAAGATAAGATCCAATAAGATATGGATAGAATAAAAGAAGAAGGGTCTAATTTACATAATTGAGAAGATGGCAATATTATAAGAGGATGAAGAGATTGGTTTTAGACTTGTAAAATCTGAAGTTGTTGACAACATAGTTGATTCTCTAAAATGTTACTTTAAGAAAGGACTTCTGAGATTTTGTATTTATCCTTAATGAAACAAGTGAGAATGGTTTTCTTTTGTTTTTTAGATTGGAGTCCACTGCACGCCCATCAGAGAGCTCAGAAGAATTCCTGGAAGAAGAACCCGAACAGAGAGGGATTGAATTTGAGGATGAAAGCAGTGATAAAGATGCACGGCCAGCACTGGAAACGCCACCACAGCAAGAGAAGCAAGATGGTGAAAAGGTATGAGATCACTTACTCAGTAAAATGAAAATAAGTAAACTGAATTTTACCTTTCGTAATCATATATTGTTAGAAAAGTATACTGATATATTTTAGAGTCTTAGAAATTGTGTGTAGTGTTAAAAAGCATATATATATTAAGCAAGGTCAGGTACTACAGTTGGGGAGAGGATAAAATTACAAGGATAATTTAGTTTATAAAAGTTTGCACTTACAAAAATTTGAATTATATCAAGGATAAAATAGGGATGTTTAGTAAGATCTTTCGGTGCATTTAAAATATAAGTTAATTTGTAGAATTAAACACACTTACATACACAAATGATATAAGATCTACTCATATAGAACCAGTTAAAATGCTTTCAGGTGCAATAAACCTTCAATGGCACCCCCATTTTAGTTAGAGGGCTAAGAATTACTAGTCCAGAAAAAAAAAATTTGATGACTATTGATCTCACAAATTTCTGGAAAAATAACTAAATTCATGTTTTTTAAACACTAGAAAAAAATATATAAACCCTTGGTAAATAAGTAAACTCTTCATCTGGGTTGATTTTTGCAGCTTTAAAGTATTTATCCCCAGCTTCTTTTTTCTTTATCCATTTCCATGTTTTTCTTTAATGTCTTCCATCTTTTCCTTTCCACAGATTCCCTATTTCTTCTTTCATATGTTTCTTGAAAAAATCTTTCAGCTGTTTGCCAAGTCCAGCAGGCAGGTGAACAAGTGAAACTATATATTACCGATTTTGTTTTCTTTTTCTTTTTGAGACGGAGTTTTGCTCTTTGCACCCAGGCTGGAGTGCAGTGGTGTGATCTTGGCTCACTGCAACCTCTGCTTCCTGGGTTCAAGTGATTCTCCTGCCTTAGCCTCCCAAGTAGCTGGGATTACAGGTGCCCCCCACCATGCCCAGCTAATTTTTGTATTTTTAGTAGAGACAGGGTTTCACCACTTTGGCCAGGCTGGTCTCGAACTCCTGATCTCAGGTGATCTGCCCGCCTCAGCCTCCCAAAGTGCTGGGATTACAGGCGTGAGCAACCATGCCCCACTAGTTTTGTTTTCTTAAGTTACTCTGATTTAGCTCCTGCTTCCTCTATTTCATGAAGTGACATGCTGTGTCAGCTCACTGCAGCCTCCACCTCCTGGGGTTAAGCAATTCTCCTGCCTCTGCCTCCCAAGTAGCTAGGATTACAGGTGCACCAACATGCCCGGCTAATTTGTGTGTGTGTGTGTGTGTGGTTTTTTTTTTTTTTTGAGACAGAGTCTCGCTTTGTCCCGGGCTGGAGTGCAGTGGTGCCATCTTGGCTCACTGCAAGCTCCACCTTCCAGGTTCACGCCATTCTCCTGCCTCAGCCTCCCGAGTAGGTGGGACTACAGGCGCCCACCACCACGCCCGGCTAATTTTTTGTGTTTTTAATAGAGACGGGGTTTCACCGTGTTAGCCAGGATGGTCTTGATGATCTGACCTCGTGATCTGCCGAGACAGGGTTTCACCATGTTTGCCAGGCTGGTCTTGAACTCCTGATCCACTCGTCTCAGCCTCCCAAAGTGCTGAGATTACAGGCATGAGCCACCGTACCTGGCCTCATGAAATGATATTTTTATGTTTATTTTTGTAATATTTCTTTTTCCTTTTTTTTTTTTTTTCTCTGAGACAAGAGTCTCGCTCTGTTGCCCAGGCTGGAGTGCAGTGGCACAGTCTTGGCTCACTGCAGCTGGGACTGCAGGTGCCCGCCACCACGTCCCGCTAATTTTTTGTGTTTTTAGTAGAGATGGGGTTTCACCGTGTTAGCCAAGATGGTCTCAATCTCCTGACCTCAATCTCAATCCGCCCACCTTGGCCTTCCAAAGTGCTGGGATTACAGGCGTGAGCCATCGCGCCCGGCCTATTTTAGTAATTTCGGGGAGCAGATGGGTGTTTGGTTACATCGATAAATTCATTAGTGGTGATTTCTGAGATTTTGGTGCGCCCGTCACCCAAGTAGTGTATACTATACCCAATGTGTAGTCTTTTATCCTCACCCTCCTCCTACCCTTTCCTGCAAGTCCCCAGAGTCCATTATATCACTCTTATGCCTTTGCATCCTCATAGCTTAGCTCCCACTTATGAGTGAGAACATACGATGTTTGGTTTTCCATTCCTGAGTTACTTCACTTAGAATAATGGTCTCCAACTCCATGCAGGTTGCTGTGAATGCCATTATTTCATTCATTTTTTATGACTGAGTAGTATTCCATGGTCTACATATACCACTTTTTTTTTTTTTTTTTGAGATGGACTCTTGCTCTGTTGCTGGGCTGGAGTGCAGTGGCACGCTCTCAGCTCACTGTAACCTCCGACTCCCTGGTTCAAGTGATTCTCCTGTCTCAGCCTCCCGGATAGGTGGGATTACAGGCACAAACCACCACACCCAGTTAATGTTTGTATTTGTAGTAGAGACGGGGTTTCACCATGTTGGCCAGGATGGTCTCGATCTCCTGACCTTCTGATCTGCCCACTTCAGCCTCCCAAAGTGCTGGGATTACAGGCCACCATGCCCGGCCTATATATACCACATTTTCTTTATCCACTCATTGGTTGGTGGGCATTTAGCCTGGTTCCATAGTTTTTGCAGTTGCAAATTGTGCTGCTATAAACATGCACGTGCAAGTGTCTTTTTGATATAATGACTTATTTTTTTCTGGGTAGATAGCCAGTAGTGGGCTTGCTGGATCAAATGGTAGTTCTACTTTTAGTTCTTTAAGGAATCTCCACACTGTTTTCCATAGTGGTTGTACTAGTTTAGTTCCAACCAGTTGTGTAAAAGTGTTCCCTTTTCACCATATCCATTCCAGCATCTGTTTTTTTTATTGTGGCCATACTTAGAGGAGTAAGGTGGTATCAAATTGTGGCTTTGATTTGCATTTCCTTGATAATTAGTATATTAGGGTTCTCTAGAGGGATAGAACTAATAGGATAGATGTATATAAAGGGGACTTTATTAAGGAGTATAAACTCACATGATCACAGAGTCCCATAGTAGGCCATCTGCAAGGTGAGGAACAAGGAAGCAAGGAAGCCAGTCCGAGTCCCAAAGCTAAAGAACCAGGAGTCTGATGTTTGAGGGCAGGAAGCATCCAGCTCTGGAGAAAGATGTAGACTGGGAGCCTAAGCCAGTCTAATCTCTCCATGTTCTTCTGCCTGTTTTTTATTCTGGCCATGCTGGCAGCTGATTAGATGGTGCCCACCTGGATTGACGGTGGGTTTGCCTCTCCAGTCCACTGACTCAAATGTTAATTTCTTTTGGTAACACCACCCTTACAGCCACACCCAGGATCAATACTTTGCATCCTTCAGTCCAATCAAGTTGACACTTAGTATTAACCATTACAAGTCTACCCCTTGTCAGCTTGAACCCATACACACTTCCTGAGATCATACATAGTCTTTAAATAAAGACAATAATGTAATAATTATGCCTAACACAATACAACTGTCATTCGTACAACTGGAAACCCCCAACCCAAATAATATTATGTAAAGTTAACACTTAATTGCTCATATGAAGTCAATAAATCTTATGTCACATGATGAAGGAAAAGGGAAATAAAATGAAGTTATTTTCTTATTACAAGTGTATACATGCGCAAACATGTTCCTAACCAAATAAGGAGGAAATACTCATGACAATTACAGTCATCATTTCTGCAGCTGGTCACGTGGTTGAAGCTGGTGTTGATGACTACCTTCTTCTGCTACCCATTCTGTATTCCCTTTGCCTTCAGCAAGCACTTTAGCAGGTTGTGGTTTTTTTTCCTAGTGTAGTAACGCAAACCTTCATTCCTGAAGAGTCTGGGCCATTTGTAGTCTTGCCTGGATTGGGCTGTTGTAGTTTCCTACTGACCTTAATCACAGGGCATCGTAATACTAAGAGACACCCCAAGGGATCTCCTATATTCCATGCATACTCTTCCTTAACTCCATTGTGGAGTAGTAGACTGATTTCATCTTGATAGCCTGGGTCAGTCACCGTAGCCAACACTGTAGCTCCCTCAGCCTGTTGACTTTAGGAGGAGCCCAAAGTGTCCAGGTGGCAATCTTAACTTCCAGTTTAATGGAATCATTGTTGTGTCTCCTGGTGGCAGCATTCCTCTCTCTGGAACTAATACCTCTAGGCCAGCAGAACGTAATGTTATGGGGACGGGAAGCAAAAATTTTGCTAGTGGATCACTAGGGGTGAAGGTGAGTGAGGCCATTTCCACTTTTACCCCTGGATTCCTGGACCTGTGAATCCTGTCTATAAGAGAAACAGTACCATATACTGAAATGCTGATTCAGAGCCTACACAGCCTGCTAGAGACCTTTGCCTCAGCCCTGCATAGTATTATCACCTAGTTGGTGTTGTAATTGTGATTTCAAAAGGACATTCCACTGTTCTGTCAATCCAACTGCTTCAGGATGATGGGGAACATGGTAAGAACAGTGAATTCCCTGAGCATGAGCCCGCTGCCGCACTTCTTTAGCTGTAAAGTGAGTGCCTTGTTCAGAGGCAATGCTGTGTGGAGTACCATGACGGATAAGGCATTCCGTGAGTCCATGGATGGTAGTCTTGGCAGAAGCACTGCATACAGGATAGGCAAACTCATATCCAGAGTAGGTGTCTGTTCCAGTGAGGACAAACCTCTGCTTTTTCCATGATGGAAGAGGTCCAGTATAATCAACCTGCCACCAATTAACTGTTTGATCACCCTGAGGACTGGTGTCATAAGGGTGTCGTAAGGGCTTAGTGTTGGTCTGTGCTGCCGGCAAATTGGGCACTCAGCAGTGGCCGTAGCCAGGTCAGCCTTGGTGAGTAGAAGTCCATGTTGCTGAGCCCATGTGTAACCTCCATCCCTGCCACCATGGCCACTTTGTTCATGGACCCATTGGGGTGGCTGGGAAAGGAGGCTGAGTAGTGTCCACAGAACAAGTCATCCTACCCACTTGATTATTAAAATCCTCCTCTGCTGAGGTCACCGTTTGGTGAGCACTCACATGGGATACAAATATCTTCAGTTTTTTACCACTCAGAGAGGTCCATCCACATACCTCTTCCCCACATTTCTTTGTCACCAATTTTCCAATCATGCTTCTTTCAAATCCCTGACCATCATCCAAACCATTGGCTACAGCCTATGAATCAGTATATCGTCACACATCTGGCCATTTCTCCTTCCTCACAAACTGCACAACTAGGTGCACTGCTCGAAGTTCTGCCCACTGGGAAGATTTTCCTTCACCAGTGCCCTTCAGGGATGTTCTAGAAAGGGGCTGTAGTGCTGCAGCTGTCCACTTTTGGGTGGTGCCTGCATATCATGTGGAACCATCTGTGAAACAGGCACTAGTCTTCTCTTCCTCTGTCAGCTGATTATAGGGAACTCCCCATGAGGCCATCGGTGCAGGCTGGGGAAAAGGAGGCAGAGTGGCAGGAGTGGAGACCATGGGCGTTTGAGCAACTTCCTCATGTAACTTACTTGTGTCTTCAGGACCTGCTCAAGCCCGATCACATATATACCACTTCAATTTGATGATGGAATGCTGCAGTGCATGACCCGCTTTATGATTAGATGGGTCAGAAAGCACCCAGTTCATGATAGGCAGTTCAGGTCGCATGGTGACTTGATGACCCATAGTCAAACATTCAGTTTCTACCAAAGCACCGTAACAGGCCAAGAACTGTCTCTCAACAGGAGAGCAGTTATCTGCAGAAGATGGCAGGGCTTTGCTCCAAATTCTTAGAGGCCTCCACTGTGATTCGCCTATGGGGGCCTGTCAAAGGCTCCAAACAGTACTTGTCTCTCAAAAGGAGAGTAGTTATCTGCAGAAGATGGCAGGACCTTGCTTCAAAATCCTAGAGGCCTCTTCTGTCATTCACCTATGGGGGCCTGCCAAAGGCTCCTAACAGCATCCCTATCTGCCACTGACACCTCAAGCACCATTGGATCTGCTGGATCATACAGCCCAAGTGGCAGAGCAGCTTTCACAGCAGCCTGGACCTGTCGCAGAGCCTTATCCTGTTCTGGAGCCTACTCAAAACTGGCAGCCTTTCGGGTCACTCGATAAATGAGTTGGAGTAACACAACCAAATGAGGAATTTGTTGCCTCCAAAATCCAAGTAGGCCAACTATGTGTTGTGCCTCTTTCTTGGCTGTAGTAGGGGCCAAATGCAGCATCTTACTCTTTACCTTAGAAGGAATATCTCCACAGGCCCCACACCACTGGACCCCTAGAAATTTTACTGAGGTAGAAGGTCCCTGAATTGTAGTCGGATTTATTTCCCATTCTCTGGCATGCAAATGTCCCACCAGTAAGTCAGTGTGCTTGCTACTTCTTGCTGACTGGATCCCATCAGCATAATGTCATCAATGTTATGGACCAGTGTGATAACTTGTGGAAGCAAAAAACGATCAAGGTCTCTTTGAACAAGGTTATGTCACAAATGTGGAGAGTCGATATACCCCTGAGGTGGGACAGTAAAAGTATATTGCTGGCCTTGCCAGTGGAACACAAATTGCTTCTGGTGGGCCTTATGGACAGGAACAGAGAAAAAGGCATTTGGCAAATCAGTGGCTGCATACCAGGTACCAGGAGATGTGTTAATTTGCTCAAGCAATGAAACCACATCTGGTGCAGCAGCTACAACTGGAGTCACCACTTGATTAAGCTTATGATAATCCACTGTCATTGTCCAAGATCCATCTGTCTTCTGCACAGACCAAATGAGAGAGTTGAACGGGGATGTGGTGGGAATCACCACCCCTGCACTGTCCTTGATGTTGGCACTAATCTCCGCAGTGCCTCCAGGGATGTGATACTGTGTGTGTTTGACTATTTTTCTAGGTAGAGGCAACTCTAATGGTTTCCATTTGGCCTTTCCCACCATAATAGCCCTCACCCCACCAGTCAGGGATCCAATGTGGGGGCTCTGTGAGCTGCTAAGTATGTCTATACCAATTATGCATTCTGGCACTGGGGAAATGACCACAGGATGAGTCCGGGGACCCACTGGACCCACTGTAAGTCACACCTGAGCTAAAACTCCATTAGATTACCTGATCTTCATAAGTCCCTACTTTAACCACAATGACGTTTTGGGTCCCCCGGAATCAACGTCAGCTCAGAGCCAGTGTCCAGTAGTCCTCGAAATGTCTGATCATTTCCCTTTCCCCAGTGCACAGTTACCCTGGTCAAAGGCCAGAAGTCTCCTTGGGGAAGGATGGGAGAAAGATTCACAGCATAAATTGTTGGTATTGTAGTAGAGTCCTTCCTCAGGGGGCTTCATTCAAGGGGTTCTGGGTCTATAAAGTGGCTCAAGTCTGGAAATTGAGGGGCTGTGATTCTCTTGTTTTCTGTAATTCAAATTAGTCTTTTGTTCACTTGACCTGGAAGTTTTCCATTTATATGAATTAAGTAGGAATTCAGTAGGCTTCCTATCAATTCTGCTTCTGGGAACACTGATTAATTAGCCAGTGCAAAAGCTCTACACAAGTCAGATTATTCTGATTGCTGCTTTGCCTCTGTGGTCCATTATGGTAGCTCGCCCACCCTGCATTTGATGGTTGAGTGCTCCCACTTGGCCCCTGCCACCTCTGGATCCAATTATTCCCATTGTATTTAAATTTTGTAGTTGAGTGACTGTGGTTCCCACTGTTAGATCTGGCATATAGAGAAGAGCAATCATAGAGCTCTTCAAAGATTCATGTGCTGCCCTCACAAATCTCTTTCACAAAGCATTGGTCAAGGGTATATCTTCTGGACCTTCTCAGCTGGGATGAGTAGGTCTAACGTGACTAATTCACTCCACCATCCCAATCTCCCTAAGCCTTTGGATCCCTTCCTCTACATTAAACCAAGGGAGATCAGGCATTTCTAGCTCGCTCAGAGTGAGCCATCTTTTAATCCGTATTTCAGCTAACCAAGCAATCAAGCTATTAGAACCTTTTTAAACTCCCTGAGCAGCAACATTAAATGCAGAGTCCCTGCTTAGTGGGCCCAAATCAATAAATTTAGCCTGATGCAACTCTGTGTTTCTTCCACCATCATCCCACACCCTTAACATCCATTCCCACACCTGTTCTCCAGATTCCTGCCTATATAAATTAGAAAACTCAGTGTTTTTCAAGTGTAGCACACCTCCTTGTGGGTTACACTCTGAACTTCACCTCTAGGGGGCCGCTGGGACTTTAGTCCTTATAGGTCTAGAAGCAAACAGGGCTGATTCTCCTCTCCTGAGGTAATGTTACCACTACTGGGGATGGTGAAGCTGTTTCTTCTGGCAAAAAGGCTCATCAGAGTTTATAAGCTGTGTGTCCCCAGCGTCATCAGGGTCTTCCTACATGTCCCTATTCCAAGTTGCAGGTTCCCATTCTTTTCCAATCAGGGCTCTCACTTTAACAGTAAACACCTGGCGAGGCTGTGCATGTGCCTTTCATTGCAGGTCAGCCACTCACAAGATAAGAGGTTGTGTCTGATTTTCCACAATTTCAGCTCTTTGTCTACAGGAGACAAGACTCTCACTCAGGGCTTTTGAAGTATCTGCTTTTGAAACCTGGAGTTAGAATCCCTGAGTTCATCATTGTTTTTCATCACTTTGTCCAGTGAACTTAGGAGCAGCCAACCAACTTCATTGTGTTCCTTGGTTCTCCACATATGGTCAAAGGTATTATGTGTAGGGTCACCAAACTTTTTCCCTCTCAGAAGCGGTGAATCAGGAGTGTCAAATGCATTTATTTTGCATAACTCTAAACAGTTCATGCCAAGGACTATCAGTGTTCGCCGTACTACTAAAAGTAGAGTCCTTAGCATTTTGGGGTCTGATCATATTAAGGAGCCATCTCCAGAAACCCACCGACAAAAGAACTCCATCCTTAATATTCTGTTCCTCTAGAACCACTCCTGGTACCAAAGTCTGTTAGGGTTCTCTAGAGGGACAGAACTAATAGGATAGGTGTATATATAAAGGGGAGTTTTTAAGGAATGTTAACTCGCACGATCACAAGGTCCCACAATAGGCTGTCTGCAAGCTGAGGAGCAAGGAAGCCAGTCTGAGTCCCGAAGCTGAAGAACCTGGAGTCCTATGTTTGAGGGCAGGAAGCATCCAGCACAGGAGAAAGATGTAGGCTGGGAGGCTAAGCTAGTTTAATCTCTTCATGTTCTTCTGCCTGCTTTTTATTCTGGCCATGCTGGCAGCTGATTAGATGGTGCCCACCTGGACTGAGGGTGGGTTTGCCTCTTCCAGTCCACTGACTCAAATGTTAATTTCTTTTGGTAACACCACCTTTACAGCCACACCCAGGATCAGTACTTTGCATCCTTCAATCCAATCAAGTTGACAGTATTAGCCATCACAATTAGTGATGTTGAGCATTTTTCCATGTTTGTTGGCCATTTGTGTATCTTCTTTTGAGAATTGTCTATTCATGTTCGTATCCCACTTTTTGATAGGAAACTATATATATGCATATGTGTGTGTGTGTATTGAGACATTCTCACTCTGTCACGCAGGCCGGAGTGCAGTGGCATGATCTCAGCTCACTGCAACCTCCACCTCCTGAGTTTAAGCGATTCTCATGCCATAGCCTCCTGAGTAGCTTGAATTACAGGCATGTGCCACCATGCCGGGCTAATTTTTGTATTTTCAGTAGAGATAGGGTTTTTGCCAATGTTGGCCACTCTGGTCTTGAACTCTGGACCTCAAGTGATCCCCGCTCCCCTCGGCCTCCCAAAGTGCTGGGATTACAGGTGTAAACCACTGTGTCTGGCTGGAAACTATATTTTTAAATGGCATTTTTATTGTAGAAAATTGAGAAAATGAAAAACACATATGGGAAGTTAAACCTCAAATTTTTTAAAAACAAGATTTGTATGCATCTAGACGTTTATGGAAATACGTATTTGTGGGGGTTTTCTTTCACTTTTGTTTTTTTTTTTTTTTTTT
>NW_012099654.1:3888682-3907839 GCF_000951045.1 Mandrillus leucophaeus
GCAGTTCTCTGCCTCAGCCTCCCCAGTACCTGGGATTACAGGTGCCCGCCATCACACCCAGCTAATTTTTGTATTTTTAGTAGAGACGGGGTTTCACTATCTTGGCCAGGCTGGTCTTGAACTCCTGACCTCATGATCCACCTGCCTTGGCTTCCAAAGTGCTGGGATTACAGGTGTGAGCCACCACGCCTGTCCTTTTTTTCACTTTTAAAAAGTTAAGATTATATTGTACATACTTCATGGAACCTATTTTATCCAATAAGACATATAGCAGTGCCAGTGACAACTTCCATTTTATTTTATTTTTTTTAACCTGGGTTGATTATCCTCTCTTCCTGAGGTTCTCTGGTCTCCTGACTTCATAACACTACTGCACTTTGGTTTCTTGGTTTTGTTTTTTTTTTTGAGACGGAGTCTCGCTCTGTCTCCTCTGGCTAGAGTGCAGTGGCACGATCTCTCTGGCTCACTGCTACCTCTGCGTCCTGGGTTCAAGCTAATCTTCTGCCTCAGCCTCCCGAATAGCTGGGACTACAGGCGAGTGCCGACACATCTGGCTAATTTTTATATTTTTAGTAGAGATGGAGTTTCACCATATTGGCCAGGCTGGTTTCTTGGTTTTTCTATCTCTGAAGTATTATTTTTATTTTTTGACTCTTCTCATACTTGCTTTTTCCCCCTTATTGTGGACACACTGGAAAAAGTCCTTGATTTTCTGAACTTTGGTTCATGTTTTCTTTTTTGAAAATACATCCAATCTCATGACTTCAACTGTTTTATCTATGGGAATGACCAGTAACTCTAGACTTATCTCTCTCTCCCACTCTGGTCATTTTTATGAACTTTATATTACCTTCTGTGTGCACTCTATTCTGTGTATCATCTAGTATAATAAAATAGATATTATTTTATAGATGATTTTTATTTTAGAACAATTTGCTTTCTTACTATAGAAAAATTAAAATCCCTGATTTCTCTTTTGGAAAAATTTCCTTGATATGCTTTTAGGGGTCCTACACAATGCAGTCAAATCTATTTGTGAACACTTGAGTGCATCAGTTTTATAATTTTAATAATGGTAATAAAATTCCCTTTAAGTATTAGAATGTCAGGATTAGAAATACTTGACATTACATATAAGTTAATCGATAAACTTTGGAAGAATTTTAGAAATTGGAGAGTTCATGTTATCAAATAGCATCTCCATACTTTAATGATATGCAAGGAGCAGGACTGTTCAGAAATGACCCTGGCGTTGACTGAGACTGGGACTCTCTCCTCCCAGCAAGCAGCAGCACCTAAACTGAACTTCCCATTAGACTGTTAGTGCTTCCTATGTCTGGCACAGTAAACTGTAATTTCCCATAGGACCCAAAGATTCCAGATGCTGAACAGCGGGTGTTATGTAAAGAACGGGCATCAAGTCTATACTCTGGTGCCTTTTTCCTGAAAAGGTTCTTCCTATGATTGCCCTATAAGAAGGAAGAACAAGAAGTGGGTAGGGTCTTTTCATTGAATCTCCGACCCACACTGTGTATCCACAGAGCATCCTGGTCCTGCGCTATCTTTCCTTAAGAGCAGTGGGAGTATGGGGTACTCAGGATTATTTTATTTTGCTGATACTGCCTTATGAGTTTCCCTCTTCCCCCAATAAGACTGTTCTTTAACCCATGTTCTATAATGTAAACTTGAGTCTTGGTATAGGATAGGTAGGCACTGAGAAGGGACCCGTCATGCATGACAAATAAGTTAGTTTGTAATCATGTCCTTTTTTCCCCTCTTCTCATGGTGTAGGAATCTGAATTAGAGCCTATGAATGGTGAGATAATGGATGATTCTCTTAAGACCTCACTTATAACAGAAGAGGAAGACTCCACTAGTGAAATTTTAGATGAAGAATTAAAATTGCAGCCTTTTAATTCCAGTGAAGATTCTACAAATCTTGTTCCACTGGTGGTAGAATCTTCAAAACTCTCTGAGGCAGATGCACCAGATAAGGTAAGGGGGCGATGAGCTATTTTTTAATAAAGTATACCAATGTTGGTGACATTAGGCGGGAGGGTGCATGGTATACATATTTGTTTCCACCTTAACATGTACAGTGCTTTAGGAAGATTAACTTTTATAGTAGATTTGGTATTATAAGAAAATGTAATCAGTAATATTCTATAAATTCAAATAATTATAAACATTCATGTCTGATATGTGGTAACAAAATGAGTTTTATTACTTTTAATACTTTGTACTTAGGAAATGCTTAGAAAAATGGATAAAGCATTATTTACCAAATATTTCAGTACCTATATTGGTTATATAGTCTATGACTAAAACAGTAATTTATATTTGTGTTAATTAGGCAGACAGATTAAGTTAGTGGGGGAAAAAATCCTGGAGTATTTTAAAAGAAATTTAATTTTGTTACTTTTGAATATTACAGTTTATGGCTAAAAAACTGTTGTATGGGATTATTTATTAGTGTCTCACCTAAGTAAAAGAATAAAACGTCCATTGCCCTACTTACCTAATGAAACCGTAGTCAAACTTAAGTGTGGTGGCACAGTGAAGTCCCAAGGTATTTTTGGTTCTGGCTCCAGTAACACCAGGAAACTAAAAAAACTGAGTTGGTTCATGATTTTGAAGAATCTTCATATGAAGTTTAATGTGTCTTAATTACAAAATAATTATTTCATTATATCCTCAAAGAACTTAGTGTATTAAAATTACCATGTGACACAATTTTGAAGAAATTGAGTTGTATTCAGAATATATACACCTTTAGCAGAACAGAAATTCAAAAAAATACATGATTTTGAGTAATGAATACTGAATTGTTTAAATTGTAGTTCAGTGTCATTGCATATTAGAGTCTGAGAAGAATTTATTTTTAGAACTGTATTACAAGTTTATTTATTGACTAGGTTTTTAATTTTCAGACCCCACGTATACCTGACTCAGAAATGTTGATGGATGAAGGCACATCTGATGTAAAGGGGCACACAGAAGAGAAACTGTCCCTACTTCCAAGAAAGAAAGCACACTTTGGGAGTTCAGATAATGTTGCTACTATGTCACATGAAGAACGATCTGATGGTGGTTTTCCAAACTCTGTGATAGCTGAATTTTCTGAAGAACCAGTCTCTGAGAACTTATCTCCCAATACTACTTCCTCATTGGAAGACCAGGGTGAGGAGGGGGTATCTGAGCCCCAGGAAACATCTACTGCTCTTCCTCAGAGTTCTTTGATAGAGGTTGAACTTGAAGATGTGCCATTTTCACAGAATGCAGGACAGAAGAACCAGTCAGAGGAGCAGTCTGAAGCATCTTCTGAGCAACTGGATCAGTTTACACAATCGGCAGAAAAAGCTGTTGATAGCAGCTCAGAGGAAATAGAAGTGGAAGTGCCTGTGGTAGACAGGCGGAATTTAAGAAGAAAGGCCAAAGGGCATAAAGGACCTGCTAAGAAGAAAGCTAAGCTGACCTGAAGGAAGAAGAAAAGTGGATGATAAACCCTCTTCTTTGTAACATAATTGTTTTTAAAATATGGTAATTAATAAACAGCATGGGGCACAGGACAAAAATTTCCAAAATTTCAATTTGAACTTATTTACTATGCAGTTTTTCGCTTCCCTTTAGAACGTAGAATTCACCATTCTTTTTAATTATTCAGGCTATTTTTGGTAAATGCAATTTTTTATTTTTATTAACCATGTTTCAATTTTGGAAACCAGATCATATTATATTTTCTTTATCAGGTGGTACATCTGACCATTATTTCAAAAATATAATTAAAAAACTGAAAGTAGTAGGATTTCCATTACTTACAAGGATCACAGAAATCTTTTATACTAAGGGTTTTAATAGTAAAACTTGGTGAGGGTTCTAGAAGTTTTAAATTTCAAAACCCAATCACCAATTTTTTAAAATGTAGGCATACCTAAACAAAAGTGTCAATAAATTAGAATAAATATAACTTCAAGTAAACGAGAGCACAAAAACAGAAACAAACTTACGGTCAAATGTTCATGAAGATATTTTGGTTTTGGCCTCTTAATCCTAGATATAATGCGTTTTTTTCCTTTGACTTCACTATGGAAAGGTACACATAAAATCTGTTTCTGATTCATTCTATCATCTGATGTTAACAGTACTGTCAGGGATTTAACTGTGGCATGTAGGGACTAATTATTTAAAATTTCATTTGAAGTATTAGTTTGCTATAATTTTTTGTCTGCATATGTGCAGATGCCTAGAAGTTTAGACTTCACTTTCACCTTTAATCAGGTAAAAATCACAACTACAATTTAGAGACATAGTTTAATTTGGACTTCTGGTCCTGATCAGACAGATAAATTAAGCTGGAGATTTTACTTTTATCCCAACCCAGTTAACATCTATATTTCAGAAGTGTGAGGCTCCTTCCTAAGGCATCTCCTTAAATCTTGCCACCTCCCTAATTCTACTACAGTCTTATTTCTATTCCCCCACAGCTTTCATCACTTCTCTAACTCATGGAGTGATTCTCCAATCAACAGATCCTCCTGCCTGCCGGCTTATGCTCTTGATGTCCATTTTTGGGTAGGTTTGGAGGTGCACTCCACAATGTTAGACCTATATGGCATGGGTAAAACTGCCTTGGGGAACTATGGTTACAAGGGCTTCAATCAAATTGGAAGAGGCTTCAGTCATCCTTTGATTTGTACTGTGAGTACTGGTTGCAAGCTGGCCTGTTAAGTGTATATTGTGTTGCCATAGCAAAGGCCTAGGAAAATTTGAAGAAAAAAACCCTGAACTGTTAATTTTTGTAATTTATTTAAAAATGAACAAAATGGTTATTAGAATCCAAAGAAAATCTAAAAACAGTTCTACTCTTTGGAAATATTATGTGTACTCAAGTTTGCACTTAAGTTGGAGAATGTTTTGAGACCATTTAGATTGTTTTAAAAATAGCTTGATCTTGATCCTTACGCAAAAGAAACATTACGATTTGTATCATTATTTGAGATAGCTAAGGATTGATGTTGAAAGTTTATTCAGTCTATAGGAAAGCTGATGTCATGTCAATAAATTTTGTTTGGGGATGTTGGTATTTTCGATCTAATTAGTTAAAATCTTTTAGACAAAATAGTAAACCCTCTTATTTGTGTTAGATTTTGAACACCTGTATTATCCTATATTTTCTTTAATTATTAGTCAGAGGTAAGCCAGATTATGTCATACTAAATGAAAATTAAAGTGCTTTGGCCATTTATTTTCTCAACAAATCTAATACTAAGTTAAAAAAAAAAGTATGACTACCATTAGTTAATCTACCATTTATGCTGTTTTATACATTTTATGAGAAACTTCTGTCAACATCACAAAGGGAAATACTCTTAAGATTCAGTAAATGCTTAACCTTTACATTTTTCATTTCTTAGATTTGAAAACAACACTTTTAGATATTTTATTTTTACTTGGGTTTGTTTAAACTACTTTCTTTTTAAATTATTTTAAACATGGAACGCTTCATGAATTTGTGTGTCATCCTTGCACAGGGGCCATGCTAATTTTCCCTGTATTCCAATTTTAGTATATGTGCTGCTGAAGTGAGCACTAAAAGACTTTCTTTAGGCAAGTGTAGTTTTTTAAAGATTGAGCTCACTGGCTCAACTCCTGATGTGTGAATATAGTTGAGTTTACAAAAAATGTTTAATCATATATGACCACTGGGGGCTAACAGTATAAACTTGTTAAACTTGTTTGGGTTAAATAGTAAGTGAATTCTAAGCAATTTCTAAGGTTTTTGTTTAGCACACAAGAACACTTCTGTTACAGATGATCTCTGACATAAAATGTTATTTTGGGATTTATAGATTATAAAAGGAAAAATTAGATCACTTGGAAAAACCTAACTCATGTTCAGTAACTTGAGTATAGAATTTATACCACAGTTTATCTTCAATAAGGAACCTACATGAACTTAATCAGTTATCTGTAGTTTTTGCAAGGCATTAGAAAAAATTTCACAATTACAGGGGACTGAAAATGTGATTTCAACCAGCTAGTTGTTGAATGTCCAGTCACATTACACATAGTCCTTTGTGAACTTGTTTGTGAAGGAAGTTCACTTTTTGTGTACATACGTGTATATTTCCTTGTGTAATATAAAGCAGATGGTTATTAGCAGTATTTTAGTTCTTTCAAGTTATAAATTATTCAATTGCTAGACATCACAGAAATTAGTATATTTAAGAATTTATTATAAAGCTCCTCTACAACTTTTAAAGGTGAGAGGGTCTATTATGATTTTTTATAAAATCAAACAGCATGATTTAGAACGTCGGTCTTCTACTTAAAATGTGTCTATATTCATGGTATTTCCATTCAGTGTAGATGGTAAGGAAAACATCTAGTCATTAAAGATTTACTTTTAGCAGACTCCAGAACACTACTTACAATGGGGTTTCAGTGACTAGAAATCTTGAAGGTTTATGATTGCATCAAATTGAGCCTGTACTAATATCTAAATATCTGCTCTTATGTTCTGCTTTATCCCTTGGGATTACCTTCTAAGGTTTGGTCACACCAGCAAACTGAAACAGATCTTAATGTAAATAAAGAATTTATACTAGTATTACTCATCTGTGTTACAGTATTTTGGAAAACGTTTCAGGTGTCATCTAGTCTTTCATGGGTGTGTTTAGTTACAAGTGTTATGCTTATGTTTTCATACTTAATATCAAGCTTTCTTTGTATCTTACAAGATAGTAATTTTGGTTCTAAAAAAACAAGCAAACTTCATTTTTGTAGTATCCAGAAATTACCTGGAGTCAGTATTTTTATTCGCCTTGTAGAACTTGTGATCCACACATCACCCATTTATATTAGTGGCAAAATTATCTGCTAAAATCTAACTGTAAGAAAGGCTTACCTTCTGTCATCAAGTGATTGTATCACCCTGGATTGCCATTTCCAAGGAACTAGCCTTTCTTTTCCTAAGTGTCTGTATGTGTTCTAAAACTTCTAGTATATTTATAGAACTTAGAAAAAAATGTTACATTATTCAGAGTAGCAAGTCTTACTGGAATATTTATATTTGTTTTCCTTTTTTTTTTTTTTTTTAAGTTTAAAAGTAGTAATTAAACCTATATTTTGTGATTGTTTCCTGGTCTGTGTTTTGAAATTCTTTTCCTTCTGTTTTCCTCATGAAGATGTTTCAGATACTGAACTTGTTTAGACATTGAATGACTTTGTTAAAGGCACAATCAATCACATTGGTTGTACTCTGAAGACAGACTTCTTAAAAAAAAAAATAAACAATTTAAAACAATGTGGTGATTATAGATTAATGTAATATACTGCCACCCTTAAAGCCACAACATATAACAGATCACAAAAGTGCTTTCACCAGGTTACAACCCTAAAACCTTACCTTCTTACATCATCTAAGTAACTGCAAATAAATTTCTCCTCAGGGAATCAGTGCAGTCTTCTTTTTCCTTTTAAAACTTAGCTGGAGTTACTTAAACTAATTCTTAATACCATTCTGAAAATATAAATATACTGTTTAGAATACAGAAAATGCTAAGAAAATACAAATACTTTAGTATTTTTTTTTTCATTTTCATGAAATTCAAGTAGAAAGTAGTGCCAAGTACATATTATTACACATGGTAAATGAAATGAAAATGTTTAGAATGTAATTCACTAGACCTTTTGCTGTACTGGATTTCACAGGTGAAAAGATTTCTCTAAGAGTTTTGAACTTTTAGTGTCTTCTCACATACTTTTAGTGTAAACACTGTAAACTTAACATCTGTATTAATGCTACCTTTTTTAGGATTAATGATTAATGAGGCAGAAGATACTTCAGTTAAATTCTCAGACACATAATTGTGTATTAACCTTTCTGAAAGGCATTTTCAACGAACACTGTGGTGTTTTCAGGAAATTACCGAATACCCACGCACAAATGCAGATATTGATGAGGTAGGGTATTTGTATATTTGCTTTTTTTCAATCATTCAATTTTATGAACATGGGGTCTAGGCAGACTTCAAAATAAAGACCATTTATAAAACAGGACCATTTTAATGTTTACAATTTAATAAATCTTCATTGCAGACAGGTATGGCTGTTTGGTAGTATTCAGAAATATCACAGTAATGGCAGTTTTCTCAATTGGTGTGTAGTCCTCGATAATTATATATGAAATTGCTGTCAAACCAGTAAGACTGCATTTATACATCCATCATTTTCAGGATTGTTGGTAACCTGGGCATATTTTCCTAAGGAAAACAAAACCAAAAAAGGGAAAAGGGAGGGTTGTTACCTAATAAAAATTAATTTTAAAGAATATAACTTTTGCCCTTTTTTTTTTCCCCGTCTTAATACAGGGTTTCACTCTTATTCCCCAGGTTGCAGTGCGGTGGTGTGATCTCGGCTCACTGCAACCTTTGCCTCCTGGGCTCAAGCGATTCTCCTGACTCAGCCTTCTGAGTAGCTGGGACCACAGGCACACGCTACTGCCTGGCTAATTTTTTTGTTTTTGTATTTTGTAGAGATGGGGTTTTGCCATGTTGCCCAGGCTGGTCGCGAACTCCGGAGCTCAAATGATCTGCCTGCCTTGGCCTCCCAAAGTGCTGTGATTATAGGCGTGAGCCACTGTGCCCAACCATGCCTAAAATATTACTAATTACCACTTTTAATAAGTAAGAAATGAACCGTAAAGGATAAATGAGATTTTACAAAATTCAATCATTTAAGAACTTGAGTTCTGAATACAATTTTCATATAAATAGTGTTTTTGCAAATAATGGTCAGCTCCATGTTATTAGTACATTGCATTAACAGGCTTTTGTGGATTGACCTGAGCATTGTCACTTTTTCACATAATTATTCCCGCAAATTGTATCAAGTTTTAAATGAGTTTCAAGTCAAGGTAACAACGTATCTTAAAACTGAGGTCAGCTGACATGAAGTATAAGCCAATCACTGAAGAAGTTGTAGTGTGTATTCTTCCCTTTCAAAGAAGTTGGATCTGGTAGTTGGATCTGGTACTAAAGGTAGAAAACTAAGCAAATGAGGGCGTTTAAAATTAGTGCATGACACGTTTCTGTTTTATTACTGATCTATTGTGATTACACGTTTGTTGTATGCCTCCCTTCCTCTGCTCATGGTTAACTTATTCTATTTTTTTACATTTTTTTTTTTTTAGTTACAACTTCGAAGGCATCTGCTTCCCTTGTAATAAACAACTTTTATTAAAAAGGATCAAAATATCTTAATTTTACTTATTTTTGAGACGGAGGCTTGCTCTGTCTCCCAGGCCGGAGTGCAGTGGCATGGTCTCAACTCACTGTAAGCTCCAGGTTCAAGTGATTCTCCCGCCTCAGCCTCCCGAGTAGCTGGGATTACAGGCACTCACAACCATGCCTGGCTAATTCTTTTGTATTTTTAGTAGAGACAGGGTTTTGTCATGTTGACGAGGGTGGTCTCCAACTCCAGTCTCAAGTGAACTGCCTGCCTTGGACTCCCCAAGTGCTGGGATTACAGGTGTCAGCCACTGCGCCCGGATAGCAAGGGGGCTTTTTAAAGCCTGGAAGCTTCTACATGATTTCTGGGAGGTCAGGAGAATCCCATTAACAGAATGAACTAAACTGTGTTAAATCAGTTTCAATTATTATTATTATTATTATTATTACTTTTTGAGACAGAGTCTTGCTCTGTCATCCAGGCTGGAGTGCAATGGCACGACTGCAGCTCACTGCAACCTCGGCCTCCCAGGTTCAAGCAATTCTCCTGCCTCAGCCACCCAAGCAGCTGGGATTACAGGCATGGGCCACCACACCTGGCTAATTTTTGTATTTTTAGTAGAGATGGGGTTTCACCATGCTGGCCAGGCTGGTCTTGAACTCCTGGCCGCAGATGATCTGTCTGCTTCAGCCTCCCAAAGTGCTGGGATTACAGGCTGAACCACCACTCCTGGCAGTTTCAATTAGTTATCAGTTTACCTGCGTGGGACAGATAGTTCTATTTCTTTAAATTTAATAGGTATTTTCTCTTAATGTTAGCATGTAAATGTAAGAAGTATTTCCATAATATTTGTAAACTTATGGCAAAAGAAATTTTTTCTTACAGAAAACATCTTAAGTCATTGGCTAATACTTCATGTCAGCTGACCTCGCTTTTAAAATATGTTTGATATATGCCTCCCTTCCTCTGCTCATGGTTAATTCATTCTATTTTCTTAAAATATTTCTTCGTTATAACTTTGCATCTGCTTCCCTTATAATAAATAATTTTTATTAAAAAGGTTAAAAAAAATTTTTTTTTGAGATGGAGTCTTGCTGTATTTCCCAGTCTGGAGTGCAGTGGCACAATCTCAGCTCATTACAAACTCCGCCTCCTGAGTTCAAGTGATTCTCCTGCCTCAGCCTCCCAATGGCGGAGATTACAGGTGCTCGCCATCACACCCGGCCAATTTTTTTGTATTTTTAGTAGAGACAGGTTTTGCCATGTTGTCCAGGCTGGTTTCAAACTCCTGACCTTAGGTGATCCACCCCCTTCAGCCTCCCAAAGTGATGGGATTACAGGCGTGAGCTGTTGCGCCTGGCCAAAAAGGATCAAAATAAATCTAACAGAATGTATTACACCTTATGTAACTAAAACCAGTAAGCTAAATTTTAAAACAATTGTATTTACTACTTTTTCTATAAAGTATTTTTTACTAAAGATTTACATCTGATTTACATTGTTTTAACTTAGCTCTACTGCATTAAAAAATTTTGCTGTGTATTTTAATACATCAACTTGAAGAGTATTTCTATTAGTACTGCAGAACAGCAACAGCCCTATATTCAAAAATTCACTTACCCCAAATAACTTTGCCTCCTTGCGTCACAAGGCCCAATTCGCTCACATTTACCTCAATGACAGTACCTTTGGTAATAACACCCAAAGTTGTATACAGTGGGGATGAGGGATTCTTCTTTACGCCAAGTATCGGTAGGCAAAAGGTGGCTTTCAGTTCAGGATGTGTTACATGGGCTTTCTTGAAACGCAAGCCCTGGTAAGTCAAACACAACATAAGAATGTTCACGTCCAAAATGTTAACAGTGATGAGTAGTGTTGTTTTTGCTTATCTTTTTCAACCATCTCCAAAAAACTATGGTTGCATAATGTCATCTTAAAGCAGCTAACAAAATATGTTCTACAGAGTAAAAACCTGATGGTTACAGTATAAATACGTGGGGCAAACACCCACACATATATTTAAGAATTTTTTTCTTTTTTTTTTTTTGAGACAGGGTCTTGACCAGTTGCCCAGGCCAGAGTGCAGTGGCATGACTTGGCTCGCTGCATCCTGGGCTTCTTGGGCTCAAGACATCCTCCCACCTCAGGCTCCTGAGTAGCTGGGGCTAGAGGCACGCACCACTATGCCTAGCTAATTTTTGCGTTTTTTTTTTTTGTAGAGATGGGGTTTCGCCATGTTGCCTGCTGGTCTTGAACTCCTGGGCTCTCAACCTATCCACCCACCTCAGCCTCCCGAAGTGCTGGGATTCCAGGCCACCACAGCTAGCCTCCGAAAAGTTTTTTTTTGCCCTGAAACAGCTACCTAGCAACATCCTCAGATTTTTACTGTCTAGTCATCGACAGTTAGACTTACTAAGGACTTGATATATACCAGGCCACTATGCTAGCTCACAACTGGCTCACTTAAACACAATAACCTCACAACAAACACATCCCTCTCTCTCCTGTTTTTGAATGATGTAACAAGGAGCAGCAGGTTAAATGACTTGTTTCCAGATTAAATGGTGAGTGGTAAACAGAATCAAACCTAAATATCGTGATTCCAAGTCTTTATATACTTCAGCTACCTTCCATGATGAAAAAAGGAGTGGATTGTTAGCTTTCTTTAGGTTGATGGTAATATGAGACTGGAGAAGGCCCAGAGAGGTCTTTGTTACAGAAACTGGTTATGGAATCACCCAGTCACCTAATAGGGTCTTTTAGGGTGTAGTACTTCAAACATCACAACATTTTGCAGTCTTGATTTCTGCGTGTATGGGGATGGGGAGAAAACAACACTGAATCAGTTTCTTAGTAACAGATTCATTAATGAAGCTCTTAAGAAACTGACACCATTCAGGATGCCATCTGATTAATTCACAATGACAAATCTGTGAAACTACAGAAAACCTAGAGTAGCCTGACTTGTATATTCTCTCCCTGTAGAACTGGTAAGGCTACCAAAATATATTCAGAATATGAATATGAAACCAAAACAAGTCGATTCCATGATATAATCCAGAGGTGGGCAAACACTTTGTGTAAAGAACCCAAAAGGTAAACATTTTAGGCTTTGCCAGGCCATATGGCCTCTGTTACAACTGTTCAATTCTGGGGGTGGGGGTTATGCAATATGTAAATGAACAGGCATGGCTGTGTTCCATTAAAACTTTATTTACAGAAACAGGCTGTTTGCCAATATTTTAATCTATTAAAAATTACTCAGGTTGGCCGGGCGCGGTGGCTCATGCCTGTAATCCCCGCACTTTGGGAGGCTGAGGCAGGCAGATCACAGAGATAGAGACCATCTTGGCTAACATAGTGAAACCCCATCTCTACTAAAAATACAAAAAAATTAGCCAGGCATGGTGGCGGGCGCCTGTAGTCAGTCCCAGCTACTGCAGAGGCAGGAGAATGGCGAGAACCCGGGAGGCGGAGCTTGCAGTGAGCTGAGATCTCGCCACTGCACTCCAGCCTGGGCGACAGAAGGAGACTCCGTCTCAAAAACAAAAACAAAAAAAAATAGGTTGAACACTAGGATTTGGGCATGTTGCAACTTTCTTCTCTCTGATACTTTGTTTTGTTGAGGCTGTGTATCTAACTGGGAGAATAGTTCAGTCTCTTTGAAGGGATTTTGCAAAAATACATCTTCAATTATGTTTCTCCCCAGGGGTGGGGAAGTTTGGGGTCATATTACTATTGCTGCCTTCAACAGAAATTAAGCTATATTAAATTATCTTCCTTTTTTCAAAGATTTTCTTTTCTTTTTTTTTTTGAGAGTCTTGCTCTGTCCCCCAGGCTGGAGTGCAGTGGTGTGATCTCTGCTCACTGCAAGCTCTGCCTCCTAGGTTCATGCCATTCTCCTGCCTCAACCTCCCAGGTAGCTGGGACTACAGGCGCCCACCACCATGCCCGGCTAATTTTTTTGTATTTTTTTTTTCATTAGAGACGGGATTTCAGTGTTAGCCAGGATGGTCTTGATCTCCTGACCTCGTGATCTGCCTGCCTCAGCTTCCCAAAGTGCTGGGATTACAGGCGTGAACCACCGCGCCTGGCTTTTCAATGCTTTTCAAGAGCATTTGGATACTTTCCTTACCAAACTGAAACTGACTCTTACAAAACAGTCCTAGTCAAATTTTCGAACTGTTGTCAAAGACAAGAAGTGTTTTGAGACCTAGACAATATCAGGCATATAGCAGATCACTAGTTGAATGACGAAAATATGAAGACAATGAAGATTCTAATATGTCATGTTTAAAAGTCAGAATTTACTGACAATGTCTTATGACACTTTTTTCAAATCTCTTACGAAGCTGAAAAAAAAAAAAAATATATATATATATATATTTATTTTTTTTTTTTGAGATGGATTTTTGCTCTTCTTGCCCAGGCTGGAGTGCAATGGTGTGATCTCGGCTCACTGCAACCTCTGCCTCCCAGGTTCAAGTAATTCTCCTGCCTCAGCCTCCCTAGTAGCTGGGATTACAGGCGCCCGCCACCACACCCAGATTACTTTTTGTATTTTTTAGTAGAGATACAGTTTCACTATGTTGGCCAGGCTGGTCTTGAACTCCTAACTTCAGGTGATTCACCCACCTCAGCCTCCCAAAGGGCTGGGATTCCAGGTGTGAGCCACCGCACCTGGCTAAAGATTCTTAACTAGTGGAAAAAGTACTAAATAACTTCTATCACTAACTTAAAATAACAAAAATAGCATAAAAATATCTTCCAATCTGTTCCACATCAATTTTAAGAATTTCAGGAAATTATAACGTTCTTTATCCGATTTAACAAAGTGAACTAATATTTCAGTCATTACACTCTTCCAAGGACTTACCATTGGCCTGATAAATCTTTCATATTTAGGTGGTTTTCTTGTAAAGCCATCTCCAACAAAGCACACTTTAGTAACCATCCTCTTCCATGCTTTCTTCTTTCTCTTTCCTGTTCGAACAACTTTTAATACTTCTGTTTCTCCCTGGGCACGTACTTTAGGCAGAGGGACTTCCCATTTTCCCTAAAAATATGCCACAGTTAAAAGTTTACATTGTTATTAAAGGACAATGAGAATAAGTCAAGTATGTTTTAGTTGTACAAAGCAGTAGATCTATTTTTTTTTGCTTAACCATCATTGGCTCAACTGTTATTCTAGAGTTCTGTATTGTCTCCTCATAAGCTGCAAATTAAACAGAACAAGTTTATATTATCATGGGTACATTAAATAAATGGTTGACTTAAGCTAAAAATCTTATTGCTGTGTTATGGGTGAGAAAATACCACCTGTAATGTGGTGGTAATTTTTTTTTTTTTTAGTTTATTTTTTTTTTATTTTTTGAGACGAAGTCTCGCTCTGTTGCTCAGGCTGGAGTGCAGTGGTGCGATCTTGGCTCACTGCAACCTCTGCCTCCTGGGTACGAGCAATTCTCCTGTCTTACCCTCCCGAGTAGCTGGGACTACAGATACACACCACCACACCCAGCTAATTTTTGTATTTTTAGTAGAAGTGGGGTTTCACCATATGGTCAGGCTGGTCTTGAACTCCTGACCTCAGGTGATCCACCTGCCTCGGCTTCCCAAAGTGCTGGGATTACAGGCGTGAGCCACTGTGCCCAGTCGATGGTGACTTCTATAAGCAGTGTATGTGTTTACTAATGTTTAATAGCATAACATTGGACGAGTGTTTCCACCTCTTGTCTCTGTATTTCTTCCTGAAACGGATTTGTAGATTACATTAATAGTAAGACAAAGTCCTCACCAGATGTTTTATGCCTCCCTTGAGTGCAAATTCTATGAAAAAAACTGAAGTAGTGTAAGGCAGTAGAAAGAATTCTTTAAATATAGATACAGCATATTCTTTTATCTGGATTTCTGCTAATCTATTCACAGGTGTTTTAAAAAGCCACATTTTTTGTGATAACTCAAGGAGTTTTCCACCATTCTGCTTTTGAACCAATTTTGGCACTACAGGACAGCACAAATAAGAAGCATTTGTATTTTTCTTTATGACTGCATAGCACTGTGGGTTTTCAAACAGGAAGACAAATATTGAATTTGAAATTCACTCCTTATCAGCTTTTTAATTTCATATGGCATTCTAATAATTTTTTTAAAACTTAAATTTTAGAACCTTATGATGGGAAAGCAAGTTTTTTTAATTACTAAATTTACAAAGACCTCAACATCTAAATAATGGGAATAGCTGTACTTCATGTTTGAAATTAAACCAAGAAACAAGAACCTCAAATTTGAATTTAAGTAATTCTCCTAAACAAAACAAAGACTTCAATTGTTATTGCTTACCGCCTTCTCTTTTCGTTTCTGTTTAATCATATTGGAAAGTACTTTAGCTCGAGATTGTCCCTCTCTGTCCAGCAGATAGGCAGGTACTGCTCCCTGTGGAGTCTTTTCATCATTCTTTTGTTTGGTGTTTCTCTTTTCATGCATCTTGATACTACCAAGAAGGAAAAAAGATTCAAAATTACCTGTTTTAATAATGATGACTCAAAAGATGTTAACTTGTTATGACAAATAAATGAGACCACTTACGTCTTTTTCATTTGTATTTTTTCAGCATGGCGCTGTTTATGGTAAAGCTTAGCCTTCAGACCAATCATTTTCTTTGCCTTCTTTGAACGTTCATGAGCCTCTCGACTTTCCTTCTTTCTCTTTTTCTCATGGTAATCCAAACGGTATCCATAGCGTTTGCGGTGTAATTCAATATATTCGTTCTGTGGCTATAATGATGCAAGAAATGTTATTTTAGTTTTTAAAAGTACTGACAATTATTCTAAAATGCTTGCTTTTACACAGCATAAAGACCCTGTTTCATCCAAATGTTCACTTACTTGAATGATTATTGCACCATTAAGTCTATTCACATGATGTAAGTTAAATTTTGATCTTGAAGGGTATGAGGCATCAGGGCTTACATTTGTAATAATCTCAGTAGGGAATGTTCCAAAATCTACTGGACCACAAAAGGGATGAACTGATTACAGTATCTTTTTTCCTTGATATAATTTGCTTTTTAAATAACATCTTCATTTCACATTAAAAAAATTTAAGTTAGTTTTATTGAAGCATAATTTACACACAGTAAAACCTGTTCTTTTTAGGCATACAGTTCTAAGTTTTTTTTTCCCCCTTTTCTTTTTTGAGACAGAGTCTCGCTCTGTCACCCAGGCTGGAGTGCAGTGGTGTGATCTCTGCTCACTGCAAGCCCCGCCTCTCGGGTTCAAGCCATTCTCCAGCCTCAGCCTCCGGAGCAGCTGGGACTACAGGCGCGCCCGCCACCGCGCCAGGCTAATTTTTTGTATTTTTAGTGGAGATGGGGTTTCACAGTGGTCTCGATCTCCTGACCTCGTAATCCGCCCGCCTCAGCCTCCCAAAGTGCTGGGATTACAGGCGTGAGCCACCGCGCAGTTCTACGTTTTTACTAACTACACAGTTCGGTAACCACCACAATCAAAATAGAGAATTTCCATTTCCCCTTAAAATTCCCTATGTCACTTTGAAGTCAATCCTCTTTTCCAGCCCTCAATTTGATACCTATCCCTAGTTTTGCCTTTCCCAGAAAGAAACAGGGATCAACAGTAGTACATGGCCTTTTGAATCTGGTTTGGGATTCACCCAATTTGTTGCAGGTATAGGTACTTCAATTCTGTTTATTGTTGAGTAGTATGCTATTGTATGGATATACTACTGTTTACCCACTGACCAGTTAATAGGTATCTGGGTTGTTCCCAGTTTTGGGTGATTACGAATAAATCTGCAATAAACTGCATGCAAGTCTTCATGTGGACATGTGTTTACTGCCAGACCGTTTTCCAAAGTGCATTATTTTTCATTTCACCAGCAATGTATGGGATGCTTTTTGCATTTTAGACACGTTTTATTTTAAACACGAGACCAGGCGTGTCTATTCGTATTTTTAAGGCTGCAAAAATAAAAATGATACAAAGTCAAGTCCAGCACAGAGAACAGTGTTAAGTAACAAATAGCAAGGCGTGCTGCTACCAACTGCTATCATATAAACTTTGCAGCAATCACATGAAGGGTGTATGGAATGCCACTTCGCAAAGAAACGCAAGATGATAGAGACGTAACAGAAAGAGCAAGGATCTGGCAGTTAGATCTGGGCCGTTAAGTCCGGCTTCGCAATTCATTAGCTGTCTGGTCTTCGGCAAGGACCCCTTCATTTTGACGCATTCAGTTTCCTTAACAGTAAAATGAAAGGGGTGGGATTAACATCTAAGATTGTACAAGGCACAACCATATTCCCATTAGGCTCTGGTGCTGATAACCACGCTTGTGGTGAAATCAGTAATTTTTAGGACTCTTAGCGGTGGAGCAAAAAGAAAAAGAGTAAAATCTTGCTCCAAAGCTTGTGTTCTGGCAAATACCCTCTGTGTCTCGAATGTGAAGTTGTTTTCACTCCTCAGAGCGCACCCCACGGAGTCCACCATCCTTTTCCCTTAGCAGTTTTCATTTCCGCCTACCACTGCTCACCCCCTGCCCCAGTGCCCCAGAGCCCTCAGGTCCCACTAACTCAAACGCTGTATGTCGCGGGCGTCCGACGCATCCTCCTTACCATGGTGACGGCCGCAGGGCCGCCAGGAGCAGCCCCTGGGCTACGAAAACGCTCTCAATTTTCGGGGCTCAAAGACCCACAAGCCCACGCCACGCAGGCCGGGACAGGAAAGGGTCGCCCTTTAAAACGGCCGAGTGAAGAGCAAGAACCACGCAGCGGTTCCGAGCCTCCGTTTTCCGCTTTTAGGCTAAGAGGACGGAAGTTGCTGGCAGACGACATTTGGCCGGTACACCGCCGGAAGTGTGGAGGTGTGGCTGCTTGAGGCGGCAGAGCGGAAAAATCGTAGCTTCATTTCGTTTAGGTACAAGGCCGTTTGTCTGGGCTGGTGTGGAGACTTGAGGCCTTTGCAGACTTTGGCGCGGCTCGCGCCTCCTGCTTCAACAGCCCAGCGGTGACGAGCTGGCCTGCGGCACGCGGCCTAATACCAGGTGAGTACTGCTCCGAGCTGTGAGACATTGCACGCCTGTGACCCTGTCCAGCGCTGGGTATTGCTGACCTTCCAGGCTGCGACAGACACAGCCAGCCACGGAGGAGGACAACAAGGCCTCCGGACTCCCCTCGGTGTTCGCTCAATATGGAAGTTTTTCTCTATCATTCGGTGAGGGGGACTCATCTTTGTTCCGGTCACACTGTAATGTGTGCACGATTGTGAAGAATGCTGAAGAATGAAAACTTAGTGTACAGAAAAATAGAACTACTGGGCCTTTGCAACTGTTAGAAAAGACGAAGATAACATTCTGTTTTTTTGGAGGTACAGGACTGATTCCAGAAATTTCTGAGGCGTTTTGGTGCACCGCATCAAATGCTAAGTGAGTGGACTTGTATTTAGTGGCCCCCTAGAGGCCAAGAAGTAATTCACTACAAGAAAAAGTATGTCTGCTTGAATACACTGCCAATTTTACCCTTTTACTGCACAGTTGCAGAAGTTCCTTTAATTACTTCACAGCTTGTAACGTGATTCAGTTGATGAACAAAAAGAACTGTACCAAAAGAATACTTTCATTAATTCTTAGTGCTTGGATTTGAGGCAGTATTTTGTTTTTGTGGGTTTTTTTGAGACGGCATCTCGCCCAGTCGCCCAGGCTGAAGTGCAGGGGCGCGAGCTCTGCTCACCGCAGCCTCGACCTCCCGGGATCAAGCGATCCTCCGAGTTCAGCCTCAAAAGTAGCGAATTACAGGCTCGCGCCACCACGCCTGGCTAATTTTTGTATTTTTTGTAGAGACGAAGTTTCACTATGTTGCCCAGGCTGGTCTCGAACTCCTGGGTACAAGCTATCCACCCGCCTCGGCCTCCGAA
>NW_012099654.1:3908329-3921915 GCF_000951045.1 Mandrillus leucophaeus
CCGAATTTCCTTCCTCATCTACTTCAGGTCTTTGCTTAAATGTCACTATTTGAATGAGGCCTTCCTTGATCTCTACTTCAGTTCTAACTGTCCCAATTCTTCTTTCCTGCTTAATTCTTCTCCACAGCACCTATCATCATAGGAGAGACTCTGTATTGTATTTGTTACTTTTGTTTGTTGTCTCTATCCCCTGACTAGGATAGAGGCAGTATGAGGGCAGAGATTGTTGTCTTTTGTTCACTGCAGTAACGCTAATATCTAGAAAGCAGTGGGTAGACAGACACGTAGTAAATTCTTTTTGAATAAATGGGAAGGAATAGGCTTGGGCGGGGGAGGGCTGGGTTATGCAAATTATCTTTTTATTGACAACCACTGAGTTAAAGTAAGAAGAGGAAAATGCCTATTAAATGTCTATTACAGTCGTAACTGTAGAGACTATGAGGCCCTGAACTTTGGCATTACCCATGAAGAGGGATTCAAGGCCGGGCATGGTGGCTCACGCCTGTAATCCCAGCACTTTGGGAGGCTGAGGCGGGCAGATCACTTGAGGTCAGGAGTTCATGACCAGTCTGGTCAATATGGCGAAACCCCGTCTCTACTAAAAATACAAAATTTAGCCAGGCGTGGTGGCACATGCCTGTAGTTCCAGCTACTCGGGAGGCTGAGACAGGAGAATCGCTTGAACCCAAGAGGCAGAGGTTGCAGGGAGCTGAGATCGAGCCACTGCATTCCAGCCTGGGTGACCCTGTCTCAAAAAAAAAAAAAAAAAAAAAAAGGAAACAGATTCAGATATGTTTAGGAAATCAAATGAAAGTATTAGATGACTTTCTAAGTAAGAGTAGTGAATGTTTCTTAGCTAAAATCCAGAAAAGAACAGACTTAGGAGTAGTAATGAGTTTTGACATATCTTCTTAATAACATGGATCACAATGGTTTAACACAAGTGTGTCTAATCTTTTGGTTTCCCTGGGCCACACCGGAAGAAGAATTGTCTTGGGCCACACATAAAATACACTAATGGTAACTAACAATAGCTGATGAGCTAAAAAAACATCGCAAGAAAAAAAATCTCACAATATTTTAAGAAAGTTTACAAATTTGTGTTGGGCTGCATATAAAGCTATCGTGGGCCGCATGTGGCCTGCAGACCATGGGTTGGACAAGCTTGGTTTAACGTGATCTGTTTGTCTCCCCAGCACCCCCAGTCTCAGCTGCGTCCTTAGATTTCTAATAGCTTTGATATTGTACTTGAAACGTAGTGAATATTTAGCAAATGTTTTTAAATTAAAGATGCTTAGTTTCTATAATCAGAGAGGAAGAGGACTTTTATATATTTTTTACATGATTTAGTTTTTACATGGTATGGTAGGAAAATCAGAATATACAAATGAACCAGTAAATTTTACTGCCAATTAGAAATTACCAAGTGTGGATTCTTAGTTTTTATACTTAATTCTATTCATTTACGTAACAATGCATTTTGGTTGATACAGTGTTTTGTAATTTCAATAAGTTGATTTCTAATGTATCTCCATGTCTTTCTTTAAACATTACATTAACAAAAAGGGACGTTTTAAGCCTAAGAACCATATTTCTCATATTTAATCAGAATTTTCATTTTCTGAATGATGCATTGTATTTTTGGTAGCTAAAAATATCGTTCCAACTTTTTAAAAGTAATAGATTTTACCTTACATATGTCTAACTTACATATGCCTTGCTGACATGTAATACATAACTTTAGTTTTATAATTTTGTATATTTATTTTTTCAGACAATAACAGTTTGGAGGATCAAAATGTTGAGCAACTTGAGGATATGTGCAGTGGGTCATCAGACAATATCCAGTGTGCATATTAATGTAAGCATTTCTTATAAAATTAAATGTCCTTTAACAACCTCAGCTACTTTACTGCCTAAAATGCCCAGTATATCTCATCAGCTGTTGATTCCAGACTTAGTTGAGTCATAACCTTTGGAAATCTTCAAGCCAAACTAATTTGAAAGTAATTACCTTAATTTATTAAGAAATATGAGAGGAAATTACCTTAATTTAAAAGTAAAAGAACAGCTGTAGCTAAATGCTGGTCTCATGGAGTACTAAAATGCCAATTGTTTTTGAAGGAGGGTACAGTTTTATATCTAAGAATGTCATCACTTAATGTACATCTTTAACAGAAAATGTGCTTTGTAATGTTAAGTATCCATAGATTAAGACTCTTATGAAATAAAGTTTCTCTTAATATCGAAGTATAACATAATTGTACAATGGTTGATAAAACTACTTTTGGCTGTCTTCTGCAGAGCTGTTGAAAGCCAACTTCTTGGGCAGTCTGATCTTTGTCCCAGGAACATTGTTTTAGTCTTTAAGCTCTGGTCTGACTCCTGAATCCTCTCCGAAACACTATAAATTATTTTATGAACTATCGCGTCTTCAGTATACTTCAGAGATATTAAACCTCAAACGTAATAATACCCCTTTTATCTAGTGCTAAGTGAAAGATTACTTTAAAGCTTGCTTGGGTTATTTCTTTTTATCTTCAGTGACTTAACAGGGAGTACAATAGTTTCCCCTTATTCATGGTTTTGCTATTAGCTGTTTCAGTTGCTCAAAGTCAACTGTGGTCTGAAAATTAAATGGAAAATTCCAGAAATAATTCATAAGTTTTAAATTGTGTGCCATTCTGAGTATTGTGATGAAATCTCATGACATCTCACTTAATCCCACCTGGGAGGTGAGTCATCCCTTTGCCCAGCATATCCACACTGTATACACTCCCCACCCATGAGTCAGTAGCCATCTGGGTTATCAGATTGTGGTATTGCCGTGCTAGTGTTCAAGTAACCTTTATTTTACTTAATCATAGTCCCAGAGCACAAGAGTAGTGATGCTGGCAATTTGGATATGCCAAAGAGAAGCCATAAAGTGTTCCCTTTAAGTGAAAAGGTGAAAATTCTTGGCTTAATAAGGAAAAAAAAAAGTCATATGCTGAGGTCGCTAAGATCTATGATAGGAATGAATCTTCTATCCGTGAAATTGTGAAGAAAAAGACATTTTTGCTAGTTTTACTGTTGTACTTCAAACTGCAAAAGTTATGGTCACATAACATGATAAGAGGTTAGTTAAGATGGAAAAGCTATTCAATTTGTGGGCAGAAGACATGAACAGAAACATGTTCTGATGGACAGTAATTAGGTTCAGTACTATCAGAGGTTTCAGGCATCCACTGCGGGTCTTGGAATATACCCCCTGTGGATAGGGTATGACTGCTGTAGTAGAGAACCTGTAACCCTAAAAAGCCTTACCATTTGTCTACAGTTTTGTTTGTTTTTTTTTTTTTTTTTTGCTACTTTAAAATCACCTGAGCAGCCTTTTGAAGAAGATATATTTCTATATTCCATTTGTGATCTCATTAAGTGGCACAAGGAGTTACCCAGTTTTTCTTCAGTGCTTTGATTGCTGACACTTTCAGACTATGCACTCTGTGATAGACACTGGGTCTTATCCTAGTCATTATGCAGTGGAAATATTTTCTAAGGATAGTAGCATATTATTTCCAGAAACTCGGTAACTAACCTAGAAATTATATAGATAGCACAGATATGCAGTTCATGAAACAAAAAGCAGATTGTGGTGGCCCTAAATCATTACATACACTAACAATTCCAACTATATTGGCAGCTATTAAATGTGTATCTAGTGGTCTGGGCATAAACTGAGGTGGAGAATATTCAGCCTCTACATGAGAACACGAGAAGGTTAGGTAAGCAGCTAAGATGGGGGAGGTAGGCTTGGCCTTAAGCAGACTTGCTCTAACTTAGTAATTCTCAGTTGAATGCTACATTGAAGACAACCTGGGAACTTTTTAAAATGCCGCTGCCCAGCTCCTCCAGTTCTCCTCTTCTCTCCCCACCCCTGTGTCTTCAAGAAGCTTTCCAGATGATTCTAATGTGTAACTACTCTAATAAATCCTGAAAACAACTAATGGTTTTAGAGCTCATTGCCCCGCACAGACCTTTCAGCAGATGCAGAGGAAAACCAAGGTGTGTCCTGGGTGAGATACCTTATTTAACCTTTCTGACTCGCTCAGCTTCTGACTTTTGGAACTTTAGGGTTATGGTTCTCAAACTATAGCTATCAGAATCACCTGGAGAGCTGGTTTAAACAGATTGGCTGCATCCCCAAGAGTTTCTGATTCTCTTGTCTGGAGTGGAGCCTAAGCATGTGTTTCAAACAAGCCCTCAGCCCATGCTAATGCTGCAGGTTGAGGAGAACCATTGTTTTAAGGTCAGCCCAAAATAGCAAATCAGTATTAATTTTATCCTTATTCTTTCCGCTAGGATATATTTGGGTTGTCACTTTTTAAAAGAATTGGAGTTAATAAATTAGGACTACTTTAAAGCTATACAAAATAGTTTGTCTTCTGACAAAGCACAATTACAATGTTGAAACTGTAGTAAGTGATGCTAAAATAAAATTAATGTCATTTCTTTTTCTCTTTACTAGAATATATGCTGCTATAAAGTAAGAGCAAGTTTAAAAAGGTTAAAGCCACATGTGCCGCTTGGAAGAAATTACAGTTCCCTACCAGGTACAAATTTTAGATTCTTCTAATTTTATCTAAGCTGTTCGCTTTATCTCTTTTCTCTCTCTTGTTTGCAAGAATCTCTCTTATTAGGGTTCTGAAACCATTTTTTACTCCTTGGCTATTTTCTAGAGAGTATTAGGGGTGGGAATGTTCGGATAGGTGCCAGAAGGAAATACTAGTAGAGCTGTGCTCCTCATCTGAGGAACATGCGGATGAGCTGAGCAAAGGAAAGGATGGTGGCTTTAGTAGCTAGTTTGGAAGTTTTAACATGTGAATGTACTTGTAGAGTAGTCTTATGAAAAATTTTTTTCTAGTTTATTTCTTTTTTTTATGCAAGTGTTTTCTGTCAAGAGAGATTTACTAGAATAATTTATTTTGAGGATTGTTATAAGTAGTTTGGTTAAGTATTTGGGATTGTTTAGGTTAGATACATGGCATCAAAAGCTGGAAGGTGGAGGAGTTGACTTACTTTTGAATGTTCTTTCTGTGTTTGAAACAAGCAAGTGTATGGTAGACTCTGTGAAATTAGTTTAATTCTGTTGCTGTTCTCATTACTGTCTTTGTCAAGTGAGAATAATAGAATAAAAATACTGATTGGCTGTTGACTTACAAGGGAGGATTAATTTAATGGGCTACATTGTTGGTGTGTATCTAGGTCTCTGTATTTTGCTCATGTGAATTTGACTGTAGTAGTATAGATTATCTTTTGATCTTCAAACCACTATGAAGTTTCAAAAATAATATAAAATTCTCATTTTTGTATCATGGAAACATGGGAGAAATAGTTTAAATAACAGGAGGGTTTTAATTAAATTTATGAACATAACTGCCTTGTTTCTTTATAATTAGTTCTTAATATTAGTAAACTATATGTTAAGCATAGAATAAGCCATATGGACTTTTTAATTTAAGAAATACTGCTTGGCCTTTCAAAAGTATTAAATTATTACAGCTTCTATTCAGTGAAACCTCCCAGGCTGTCTTTAAAGGTATTGTGTCCTGGGATTGCTGAGGAAGGCAAGTTCCACATTGTGTAATAATTCATTATCAACTGACATAAGGATCACTCTTAGCTCTTCGAACCCTGGAAAAGGCAGGTTTATAGGACTGTGCATTTGAAAATTTTTCTTTGATTCAGGATCAGTGCCTTAAGATTATTATTGTGAGCATTTATTCTAATTCTACAGTTTTGTAAATGGAAGTGAAGTAGGTGGCAGAGATTGGGGTGAATCTGTATTTTTCTAAGGATATGATCTAGAACTTGATGTTTAAAACTTTTACCTTGTTGTATTGTCATCCATAGCTTTCCTTATACATTGCAAGGAAATAAATTTTAGTTTATTTTAGATTTATTTAGCTTGAATTTTACTTTACTTTATTTGGAATTACAGTATTTGCTTAAAGTTATTTTAAAGTCTTTCATTTATAAATTACAGGAAAATTTCATAAATGTAACAGTTCAATTTTAACTTTCTTTTCATTAGGCTTAATAGGAAATGATATCAAATCCCTTCATTCCATCATCAATCCTCCCATAGCTAAGTAAGTACTATCATTGATATCACACTTTTCCATAGACTGTCACGAAAATTTGCAGTTTTTCTCTGATGGACAAGAGTGAATGCTGTAATTTTTATGACTTTCTGCCCTAGCCAATTTTAAATAGATATTGATAATGTATTTTAGCTATTTTTCTCAATTTAATGCTAAAATTTTTTAATGTAACAACAGCACACTTTTCATAGAATGAATATAAGATAGTCTCAGAATTGTAGGTTGTAGTTAGCCCTTTTGTTACTTAGCTATGTTATCAGAGTAATGTGGATATACTCTAAATGTTTTCCATTTTTCTAGTTTTTGCAGTTTTATAAATTATAGAAATACCAGCTTTGAAATTTGAACAGCATATATACTTTGGTTTTACAATTTTAGTAATGTCTACCTTATTTTTTCCTTTTAAACAGAATCCGTAATATTGGAATTATGGCTCATATTGATGCAGGCAAAACTACCACCACAGAAAGAATACTGTACTATTCTGGATATACAAGATCACTGGGAGGTTAGAATGGATTCCTCCTCTTCCCACTCCCCATTAGCAAAAGCATCATTGGAAAATATTTTGATTAAGAAGTCAACCTACACACCTTGAATATGGCATAGAGCTACTGATGTCTAAACCACAACTTAAAGATAAGGTAGTTGCAATATCCACCAAAGGGTCTTCTTAGATTCAACTAGATATTCAGACTTATAAGACTATCATAGGCCCCATTTGACACTTATCTACTCAGAATGCAACAGGACAGGAACCATAGCTTGCCAACAGAGCAGCATTAGGTGTTTCTTTCTAGAAGAGTCCTTATAGCAGTCCCTGTAGCTATCTGGGAGCTATCTTCTTTGGCTGCCCCAGAGTAACAGATTAGGTGCAAGGTGACAAGATTCACAGGAGCCACCCTAGCTTAGAAGATTCATGCCCTATAGGAATGAATATCTCTTGCTATAACTTCATAGGCATAGCTTCCAGGTGCCACATAAGGTACATGCCATAGCCAGGGAAGCTCAGAGTTCTGTATCTCCATAAGGTACTTATATATATAATTCATTTGTAGTTCTTCGCAATTCAGATTTAGTTTACCAATCAGAAGTTATTTTTCCCATAAGATATATTGCCTAGGAATGTAGTTGACATACCTCTGTTATCTGGTTTCTAGAAGAAAAGAACCAAAAAAGGTAACCAGAAGTTAAATTCTCATGTCAAAGAGGAGAGGATTTTGTTAATCCTTAACCTAGTTGTCTTTTGTTTTTTTAATTGTGGTTAAAAAAACATAAAATTTACCATCTTAACTATTTCTAAGTGTACAGTTCAGTAGTGTTAAATATATTCACGTTATTGTGCAACCAGTCTTCAAAATGTTTTCATGTTACAAAATTGAAATTCTATACCCATTAAACAACTCCCATTTTCCCCTCTCCCCAGTCCCTTGCAACTACCCTTCTACTTTTTCTTCCTGACTTTGACTACTCTAGGTACCTCATATAAGTGGAATCGTAAGTATTTGTCTTTCTATGACAGGTTTATTTCACATAGCACAATGTCCTCAGGGTTCATCTATGTTGTAGCATGTGTCAAGATTCCTTTTTAATTTTTTAATTTTTTTTTTAGAGACAGGATCTTGCTCTGTTGCCCAGGCTGGAGTGCAGTGGCCCAGTCACAACTCACTGCAGCCTTGAACTCTTGGGCACAAGAGATCCTCCTGCCTCAGCCTCCTAAGTAGCTGGGACTACAGGCAGGTGCTACCACACTTGGCTAACTTTTGTATTTTTGGTAGAGACAGGGCCTCAGTATGTTGCTCAGGCTAGTCTCAAACTGGGCTCAAGTGAAGATTCCTTTTATAAGGCTGAATAATATTCCATGTGTTTTTATTTATTTACTTCAAACTATTGCAGTTTACTGTAACGAGAAGGAAATCAAGCTTTACAGTAATTATAGTCACTAAGCTGAAAAATCACCTACAAAAGTCATGGCAATAACTTATTTACAGTTAAAAAGGAGAATATCAAGACCTTGCTCTCATAGTAAGATAAACTAGACATGTACACAATCTTATGATGTCAAGAAACTGAATATATAAAAATATAACCCACATAGAATGTTTTCTCTCTTTTTTATATACACACATTTTCTCTGTGATTGCCCTTAAGTTTATGTCCTTATCGTAACTGGTTTATTATATTTATAATTAAAGATAATTAGTCTATAATTAGACTTCATATTCTAAAAAGCAACTAGGTTAACAATTTTCTCCCCTAAGGCTTATTTTATTTTATTTTTTATTTCAATTGGCTTCTGGAGAACAGGTGGTTGGTTACATGAATAAGTTCTTTAGTGGCGGTTTCTGATATTTTGGTGCACCCGTTACCCAAGTAGTATACACTGTACCTAATGTGTAGTCTTTTATCCCTCACTCCCCTCCCGCCCTTTCCCCTGAGTCCCCAAAGTTCATTGTATCATGCTAATGCCTTTGCATCCTCATAGCTTAGCTCCCACTTATGAGTGAGAACAAATGATGTTGGTTTTCCATTCCTGAGTTACTAAGAATAGTGGCCTCCAATTCCATCCAGGTAACATATACATATTTCTTTTGCTGTGTGGAAGCTTTTTTGTTTAGTTAAGTCCTGTCTACTTACCTTTGTTTTTGTTGCATTTGCTTTTGGGTTCTTGGTCATGAAGTCTTTGCCTAAGCCAATGTCTAGAAGGGTTTTTCCAATGATCTTTTCTAGAATTTTTATGGTTTCAGGTCTTAGATTTAAGTCTTTGATCCATCTTGAGTTGATTTTTGTATAAGGTGAGAGATGAGGATCCAGTTTCTTTCTTCTACATGTGGCTTGCCAATTATGCCAGCACAATTTGTTGAATAGGGTGTCCTTTCCCCACTTTATGTTTTTGCTTGCTTTGTTGAAGATCAATTGGCTGTAAGTATTTGGCTTTACTTCTGGGTTCTCTGTTCTATTTTATTGGACTGTGTGCCATTTTTACTTTTTTAGACAGAATCTCGCTCTGTTGCCCAGGGTGGAGTGCAGTGGTGCAGTCTCAGTTCACTGTAGCCTCTGCCTCCTGGGCTCAAGCAATTCTCCTGCCTCAGCCTCCGAAGTAGCTGGGACTATGGGTGCCCACCACCATGCCCAGCTATTTTTTTGAATTTTATTTTTAGTAGAGATGGGGTTTCACCATGTTGGCCAGGCTGGTCTCAAACTCCTGACCTCAAGTGATCTGCCCGCCTCGGCCTCCCAAAGTGCTGGGATTATAGGTGTGAGCCGCCATGCCTGGCCCTATGTGCCTGTTTTTATGCCAGTACCATGCTGTTTTGGTGACTATGGCCTTGTAGTATAGTTTGAAGTTTGGTAATGTGATGCCTCCAGATTTGTTGTTTTTGCTTAGTCTTGCATTAGCTATGCAGACTCTTTTGGTTCCATATGAATTTTAGGATTTTTTTTTCTACTTCTGTGAAAAATGGTGGTATTTCGATGGGAATTGCATTGAATTTGTAGATTTCTTTTGGTAGTATGGTCATTTTCACAATATTGATTGTACCCATCCGTGAGCATGGGATGTGTTTCTATTTGTGTCATCTATGATTTCTTGCAACCGTATTTTGTAGTTTTCCTTGTAGAGGACTTTTATCTCCTTTGTTAGGTATATTCCTAAGTATTTTATTTTTATTTTTTTGCAGCTATTGTAAAAGGGGTTAAGTTGTTGATTTGACTCTCAGCTTGGTTGCTCTTGGTATATAGCAAGGCTACTGATTTGTGTACGTTAATTTTGTATCCTGAAACTTTGCTGAATTTATTTACCAGTTCTAGGAGCTTTTTGGATGAGTCTTTAGGGTTTTCTAGGTATATGTTCATATCATCAGCAAACAGTGACAGTTTCACTTCCTGTTTACCTATTTGGATGCCCTTTATTTCTTTCTCTTGCATGATTGCTCTGGCTAGGCCTTCCAGTACTATGTTGAACAGAAGTGGTGAAAGTGGGCCTTCTTGCCTTGTTCCAGTTCTCCGGGGGAATGCTTTCAACTTTTCCCTATTCAGTGTAATGTTGGTTGTGGGTTTGTTGTAGATGGCTTTCGTTACCTTAAAGTATGATGTCCCTTCTGTGCCAATTTTGCGGAGAGTTTTACTCATAGAGGGATGCCGGATTTTGTCAAATGCTTTTTCTGAGTCTATTGAGATGATCATGTGATTTTTGTTTTTAATTCTGTTTATATGGTGTATCACATTTATTGACTTGCAGATGTTAAACTATCCCTGCATTCCTGGTATGAAACCTACTTGATCATGGTGGATCATCTTTTTGGTATGCTGTTGGATTCAGTTAGCTAGCATTTTGTTGAGTATGTTTGCTTCTATGTTCATCAGGGATATTGGTCTGTAGTTTTCCTTTTTTTGTTGTGTCTTTTCCTGCTTTTGGTATTAGGGTGATGCTGGCTTCTTAGAATGATTTAGGGAGGATTCCCTCTTTATCTGTGGAATAGCATCAATAGAATTGGTGCCAATTCTTTGAATGTCTGATAGAATTCAGCTGCAAATCCATCTGGTCCTAGACTTTTTTTGTTGGCAACTTGTTAATTACCATTTCCTTCTCACTGTTACTGGTCTGTTCAGAGTTTCTATTTCTTCCTGGTTTAATCTGGGAGGATTGTATATTTCCAGGAATTTATCCATCTCCTCTAGGTTTTCTAGTTTATGTGTGTAAAGGTGTTCATAGTAGCTTTGAATGATCTTTTGTATTTCTGTGGTATCAGTTGTAATATCCCCTGTTTTGTTTCTAATTGAACTTATTCGGATATTTTCTGTTCTTGATTAATCTCACTGTCTATCAATTTTATTTATCTTTTCAAACAACCAGCTTTTCGTTTCACTTTTGTATTTTTTGTTTGTTTTAATTTCGTTTAGTTCTGTGCTGATCTTGGTTATTTCAATTCTGCTGGGTTTGGGTTTGGTTTGTTATTGTTTCTCTAGTTCCTTGAGGTTTGACCTTAGAATGTCTGTCTGTGCTCTTTCAGACTTTTTGATGTAGGCATTTAATGCAATGAACTTTTCTCTTAGCTCCACTTTTGCTGTACCCTAGAGGTTTTGATAGGTTGCGTCACTATTATTGTTTAGTTCAAATAATTTTTTAATTTCCATTTTGATTTCATTGTTGACCCAGTGATCATTTGGGAGCAGGTTATTTAATTCCATGTATTTCCATGGTTTTGAGGGTTCTTTTTGGAGTTGATTTCCAGTCTTATTTCACTATGATCTGGGGGAGTACTTGATATAATTTTGATTTTCTTAAATTTATTGAGACTTGTTTTGTAGCCCGTCATGTGGTCTATCTTGGAGAATGTTCTACATGCTGATGAATAGAATATATATTCTTCAGTTGTTGGGAAGAATGTTCTATAAATATTTGTTAAGTCTGTTTGTTCTAGGATATAGTTTAAGTCCATTGTTTCTTTTTTTGTTTTTGAGATGGAGTCTGGCTGTGTCATCCAGCTTGGAGTGAAATGGTGCGATCTCGGCTCACTGCAACCTCCACCTCCCAAGTTCAAGCGATTCCCCTACCTCAGCCTCCCAAGTAGCTGGGATTATAGGCACCCACCATCATGCCTGGCTAATTTTTGTATGTTTTAGTAGACACAGGGTTTCACTGTGTTGGCCAGGCTGGTCTTGAACTCCTGACCCGGGTAATCCACGTGCCTCAGCCTCCCAAAGTGCTGAGATGACACGCATGAGCCACTGCGCCTGGCCAGTCCATTGTTTCTTTATTGACTTTTTGTCTTGATGACCTGTCTAGTGCTGTTAGTAGAGTATTAAAGTCCCCCACTATTACTGTGTTGCTGTCTGTCTCATTTCTTAGGTCTAGTAGTAATTATTTTATAAATTTGGGAACTGCAATGTTTTTATGTGCATATATATTTAGGATTGTGGCATTTTCCTGTTGGACTAGTCTTTTTATCATTGTATAATATCGCTCTTTGTCTTTTTTAACTGCTGCTGCTTTAAAGTTTGTTTTGTCTGATACAAGAACAGTTATTCCTGCTCACTTTTGGTGTCCATTAGCATGGAATATCTTTTTCCCCCCTTTACCTTAAGTTTATGTGAGTCTTTATGTATTAGGTGAGTCTCTTGAAGACAGCAGATACTTGGTGAACTCTTATCCCTTCTGCCATTCTTTGTCTTTTAAGTGGAACGTTTAGGTCACAATGTTAGTATTGAGATGTGAGGTTACTATTGTCACTATTTGTTGCCTGAATACCTTCTTTTTTTTTTATAGGTTCTGTGAGATTTATGCTTTAAGGAGGTTCTATTTTGGTGTATTTCGAGGATTTGTTTCAGGATTTAGAGCTCCTCTTAGTAGTTCTTGTAGTGCTGGCTTGCTAGTGGTGAATTCTCTCAGCATTTGGTTGTCTGAAAAAGACTGTATCTTTCCTTCATTTATGAAATTTAGTTTCTCTGGATACAAAATTCTTGGCTGGTAATTGTTTTGTTTAAAGAGGCTAAGATAGGACCCCAATTCCTACTAGCTGGTAGGATTTCTGCTAAGAAATCTGCTGTTAATCTGATAGGTTTTCCTTTATAGGTTACCTGGTGCTTTTTCCCTACAGCTCTTAAAATTGTTTCCTGTCTTGACTTTAGGTAACCTGATGACTGTGTGCCTAAACGATGGTCTTTTTGTGATGAATTTCCTAGGTGTTCTTTGAGCTTCTGGTATTCGGATGTCTAGATCTCTAGCAAGGCCAGGGAGGTTTGCCTTGATTATTTCCTCAAATATATTTTCCAAACTTTTAGATTTCTCTTCTTTCTTGGAAACACCAGTTATTCTTAGGTTTGGTCGTTTCGCATACTCCCAAACTTCTTAGAGGCTTTGTTCATTTTTTAAAAATTCTTTTTTCTTTGTCAGGTTGGGTTAATTCAAAAGCCTTGTCTTTGAACTCTGAAATTGTTTCTTCTTTTTTTGAGATGGAGTCTTGCTCTGTCACACAGGCTAAACTGCAGTGGTGCAATCTTAGCTCACTGCAACCTCCACCTTCCGAGTTCAAGCAATTCTCCTGCCTCAGCCTCTCGAGTAGCTGGGATTATAGGCACCCACCATCATGCTTGACTAATTTTTGTATCTTTGTAGAGACAGGATTTCACCATGTTGGCCAGGCGGGTCTTGAACTCCTGACCACACGTGATCTGCCTGCCTTGGCCTCCCAAAGTGCTGGCATTACAGGCGTAAGCCACCGCACCTGGCCTTTGAAGTTGTTTCTTCTACTTTCTTAATTCTATTGCTGAGACTTTCCAGTGTATTTTGCATTTGTCTAAGTGTATCCTTCATTTCCAGAAGTTGTGATTGTTTATTTATGCTGGCTATTTCTCTGGAGATTTTTCCGTTCATATCCTGTAATATTTAAACAATTTTTTTTTTTTTTGAGACGGAGTCTCGCTCTGTCGCCCAGGCTGGAG
>NW_012099654.1:3921965-3959763 GCF_000951045.1 Mandrillus leucophaeus
AGTGCAGTGGCCGGATCTCAGCTCACTGCAAACTCCGCCTCCCGCGTTTACGCCATTCTCCTGCCTCAGCCTCCCAAGTAGCTGGGACTACAGGCGCCCACCACCTCGCCCGGCTAGTTTTTTGTATTTTTTAGTCAAGACGGGGTTTCACCGTGTTAGCCAGGGTGGCCTCGATCTCCTGACCTCGTGATCCGCCTGTCTCGGCCTCCCAAAGTGCTGGGATTACAGGCTTGAGCCACCGCGCCCGGCCAACAATTTTTTTAAGTTGGTATTCACCTTTCTCTGGTGCCTCCTTGAGTAGCTTAGTAATTGACCTTCTGAACTCTTTTCTGGCAGTTTAGATTTTGTCTTGGTTTGGATTCATTGCTAGTGAGCTAGTGTGATTTTTTTGGGGGGGGATTAAAGAACCTTGTTTTGTTATGTTATGAGAATTGTTTTTCTAATTCCTTCTCATTTGGGTAGACTATGTCAGAGTGAAGATCTGGCACTTAAGGGCTACTGTTCAGATTCTTTTGTTTCACGGGGTGCTCCCTTGATGTGGGGCTCTCCCGCTTACCCTAAGAATGGGGCTTCCTGAGGGCCAAACTGCAGTGATTGTCCATGTGTTTTTGTACGGCTATCTTTTGAAGTTCTTTTCTAGTTCAGATCATAGCCTAAAAACTATCCAGGTTGTAGAACTTGCTGACCTAAGGTCGACTTCATTAGTCATATGAATAATCATAAAGATAATGTGAAATAAAGATCTTTATAATTGTGAAAAATCTTAGTACTGTGTAAGTGTTTTTAAAACTTACTGTCTCATTTAGAACTTACAGTTATTTGGTCTTTGTATCCTTAATGATATTATTTTCTTTGGCAGTGATGTTGGGAATAACTGACAGTAATACAATTATAGATATTAACATAGAGTTATATTTGAGTTTCTGTCAAATACATTTTTCTTGCTATTTCCTCCTCTGGTGTTTACATTATGTGTGTGTATACATATTAATACAGACATGCACACACATACATACACATACATGGAGCAACTAGCTACCATTTTAGGGGTTTAATGCTGAAATAAATGATAGTATAAGGCCATGATAATGGTAAAGAACAACTTTTTTATTTCTTTTACTGTCTATAAATTTAATTGGAATAATATACGTAATTCAACTACAGAATTTTACTGCAGAATTAATTTCAGTGAACTTTTTGGATAAAGTTCAGGATAATTTTTTTGTGACTTTATACTGTAGAAGTTGTATGAGACTACTTGCACTTGTACAAATAAATCCCTTCTCTTTGGAAAATTTAGTAATGAGATGGGTTTGTAAAGGATAATTTAATATTGGATGAATTTTTTTCTCTATCTCATTCCATGTGGCTATCATTTATCATCTACTAGACTAGGTATTTTATATATATTGTCTCATTTCATCCTTATAACAACCCAGCAAGGATGACTTTATTAGCCTTATTTTACAAACTAGGTTAAGTAGTTTGCCTCAAGAGCATAGAGTGCTAAGTGGTAAAGTTGGGATTTAAAGCTATGACTGTATTCTTTCACTGTACCGCTCTGCCTCCTATCAAGGGATCAGGAGGGACGGACATCAGATAAAGAGGGGGTAATGATAGTTAAGCTATGTAAGAAATAAATGAAGTATATGGTTCAGTAAACTTAAAAGATTTTCATCTTGGTGAAAAATTACTTTTATGGCAAAATTACTAATCTATCTGAAAAACTTTTTCTACCATGAGGATTTACTTATTGAAAGAGTAAAGGCTCTATTAAACCAAATATTTTAGGAAAAAATTTTCTTAAGGCAGATTAAACTGTGTCAGATAGATATTGAGCACCAATAAAATACACTTGCTATTAAGACTAAATTTTATCATCTTTTTCCTGGCTAGATGTTGATGATGGAGACACTGTGACAGATTTCATGGCCCAAGAGCGAGAAAGAGGCATTACTATTCAATCAGCTGCTGTTACGTTTGATTGGAAGGGGTATAGAGTCAATCTAATTGATACACCAGGTATGGTACTCTTGCAGTAATACAGAGATGCTGCATCATTTGGAATTTTTTGTTGTATGGGGTTTTTGTTTTGCTTTTTATTGTGGTAAAAAACATGTTACAAAATTTACCATCTTAACCATTTTTAAGTGTACAGTTTAGAAGTGTTAAGTATGATCACATTGCTGTGAAACAGATGTCCAGAACTTTTTTATCTTGCAGAAATGAAACTCTATTCATTGGACAACAGTTCCCTTTTGCCCCCTCTCTTCACCCTTGCTAACCACCGTCTACCTTGTATACCTATGAATTTGACTAGCTTAGATGCCTCATGTAAGTGGAATCATACAGTATTTGTCCTCTTGTGATTGGCTTATCTCATCTAGCATAAAGCCTTCAAATTTTCCCATATTGTAGCATGTGACAATGTGCTACAATAGCTTCTTTTTTATTCTGTATAGTATTCCATTGTATGTATATATCACATTTTGTTCATTCATACATCAGTGGACATTTGGGTTGTTTCCACCTTTTGTCTCCCAGTGCTGCTATGCATATGGGTGTGCAAATAGCTCTTTGAGACTCTGCTTTCAATACCTTTGGATATACACACACACACCCCCACCCCAGGAGTGAGATGTGAGATTGCTGGATCATATGATGGTTTTGTTTGTTTTGTTAAAAAGATTTTAGGCATTATACGTCTTATCTTTTTCTTAGGTCATGTGGACTTTACCTTGGAGGTTGAGCGCTGCCTAAGAGTGTTGGATGGTGCAGTGGCTATATTTGATGCTTCTGTTGGTGTAGAGGTAAATAATATTGCCAGAGTAAAGGGAAATAGAACAGCATGAGTTTTTAAAAAGTAGAATATATCAAATTTAGTTAACCGTAACCATCTATTTGGTAAGTTCATATAAATAAAATAATGGTAAAAGGAAATCAATTTAATATTGATATGTAATCTATATGTGATCTCAGATATTTCATGGTAAAAGGAGAAATATGAAAACTAGTGTCAAGAACTTTGAAGGATCAGAGATTCTACCTTACTTTCGAGCTAACAAATTAGCCTGCCTTAGTTTCATGGATTCTGGCAGAAGACACTATGGTGTGAGATTGATTATACACTGTTATTTCTGTCACTATTTCCTAATAGTTCCACCTTTCTGTTGTTATAACTTTAGATAAATGTGACGCTTAATCATTCAAACAGATTGCATTACTTACAAGATTGAAATGTGCTTGAATAGGAAGTTTCTGAATTCATGAAGGAGACGGCACTTGTTTTAAATAATGGATGGGCTTTTAGCTGGCAGTTGGGATGGTGGAAGTTTTTTGTTTGTTTTGATTTGCAATATGTTTTTGTTCTTTGAAAATTTATGATATTCACCCCCTACCCCTCACATACATACCTCATCATACACAAAAATTAATTTGCAGTGTATCACAGTGTTAAGTTATGTATACATAGCTTCTAGAAGAAAAATATCTTTACAGCCTTGGGGTAGGTAAAAATTTCTTAGAGGACATAAGAAGCACGAAACATAAATAACAAAAGTCGATTCCTGGAACTTTATCAAAATTACAGCTGTTCATTAAAACAAAATTAAAAACACAAGGCATGGACTATGAGAAAATACTTGTAATGTTAGATAAACATATTATACAAATATTAAATTTCCTGAATGCAATAATAGTATTGATTATATAAGAGAATATGATCATTCTTGGAAAATAAATGCTGAAGTATTTACAGTACATATCTATAACCATGGATTTGTATCCAGACTATATGAAGAACTATAAATCAATAATAACAACCCAGAAAAAAATGGACAAAAAACCTGAATGGACACTTCACAAAAGAACAAATGTGAATGACTAGTAAGCACATGAAAAGATGCATAATCTCATTAGTCATCAGGAAAATGCAAATTAAAATCACAGATTCAATTTCATACCCAAAAGAATGCTTATAATTAAAAAGAGTGATAGCAAATGTTGGTGAGAATATGGAGCAACTAGAAAATTTACACATTGTTGATAAGACTGCAAAATAGAGGCCAGGCATGGTGGCTCACACCTGTAATCCCAGCACTTTGGGAGGCTGAGGCAGGTGGGTTTGTTTGAGCCCAGGAGTTAGAGACCAGCCTGAGCAACATGGCAAAACCCTATCTCTACAAAATACAAAAAAAAATATTAGCTCGGTGTGGTGGCGTGCACCTGTAGTTCCAACTACTCAGGAGTCTGAGATGGAAGAATTGCTTGAGCCCGGGGAGGTTGAGGCTGCAGTGAGCCTTGATCGCACGACTGCACTCCAGCCTGGGCAACAGAGTGAGACCCTGTCTCAAAAAAAAAAAAAACAAACTGCAAAATAATGCAACTTCTTTGGAAGACTATTTGGAAGTTTGTTTATTTTATTTTATTTATTTTGAGACAGGAGTCTCACTGTTTGTCACCCAGGCTGGAATGCAGTGGTGCAATCTTGGCTCACTGTAACCTCTCTCTCCCAGGTTCAAGCGATTCTTGTGCCTCAGCTTCCCGAGTATCTGGGACTACAGGCGTGCACCACCACACCTAGCTAATTTTTATATTTTTAGTGGAGACAGAGTGGCCAGGCTGGTCTTGAACTCCTGACCTCAAGTGATCCACCTGCCTCAGCCTCCCGCAGTGTTGGGATTACAGGCATAAGCCACCGCACCCAGCGGAATTTTCTTATAAAGTTTAAATATACTTAAGCAGTTCTCCTCCTATATCTTTATCCAACAGAATGAAGACATTTGTCCACCAAAGACAGATTCAGAATGTTTATAGCAGCTAAATTCACAAGCGCTCCAAACTAGAAACAATCCAAGTGCATATCCACAGGTGGATAGGAAAACCAACCGGTACATTTATATAATTAAAAAGAACTGATACACCTAACAATGTGGATGAATGTTAAAAACATGTTGAACCAAAGAAGCCATGTTATTTTATATGAGGTTCAAGAGTAAGACACTGAAGCTGTGGTGACAGAAATCAGAACAGGTTGCTTATAGGAGACAGGGAGGAGAAAAATTTCAGGAATAATAGTGTTCTATGTCTTAATTGGGGTAATAATTACACAAACATACTTTTCTTAAAACGCATTGAGCTATATATACACTTACTATCTGTATTTTATTGTATATAAATTTTACCTAAAAAATAAACTGGCTTCTTTATAGTACACTGCTATATTTCTTTTACCTCAAAACAAGTATCTGAAATAATTAAGGCAAAATTCCTATTTCATAGATCAGAGACCTGACATTAAATGAGTTAAGTGTCATATGACATTTACTAGGAAAAGTGAAGCCAAACAAAAAGTAGCTCTCCTGATTCTCAGTTAAGTTCACTTTCTGTGATTCTCAGTACCTCCTAGGTGTTAATTCTCTTTGTGTAGCCACCTAGTTCACCCAGAGTATTCTCAAGTGGTTTGAAGCACACTCCCCTTCACACTTCATCATGTTCCCGGCTGTGTTAACTTGATAGCTGAAGAGTGACCCTAGAAATATAAGTATCGTTGCACTAATTCTCTGCTAGAATAGGGCCCAATTTATCTGACAGTAGATTTTTGGATCTCTTCATTCCAGGTCTAGTAACATCGTTACTTTTGTTCAGTATGTATTTTTTTCCTCATATTTGCTTTAGGCCCAGACTCTCACAGTATGGAGGCAAGCTGATAAACACAATATACCTCGAATCTGTTTTTTAAACAAGATGGACAAAACTGGAGCAAGGTATTTAAAATGTGTTTCGTTGGCTTATCAGAGTGAAACTACAATTTGAACTGTTAATGAACTATAGCTTAAATTTAGAAATAGCTGTTTTTTTTTAATTGTATTATAGTATATAAATATTCCATGGAATCCCAGTTTATTCCCATAAAAAAATTCAAAGCAGCTAATCCATAGGTTATGTAACAATTTGGGACTAATAGCTGATAGATGATGATGAATCCTGTTTCTAGTATAGAGAGACTGAATCATATTTCTAGGATGAAAGTGGCATCTTGATGATTCCACTGATTCTCTTTAGAACTGTATAGTATAGTCCCTATATTGCTGAAGGTATGGCACTTACCATCATTGCTAAAGATAGAGAATAGAGAATTGTTTCCTGCAGCTGAAGGTGTTCTTCCTTATTCTCTGATTTTCTTAGCTACTGGGGAAGATACTCTCAATAAAGAACTGGAAGAAGAGAATGTAGATGCTGTAAGACCTGCATGTAGGGCAGAAGAGAGTTAATGCTGAAATGTAGTGGCCATAGTCAGAGACCATAGAGTGGTGGATACATTGTTCTGAGAACATAATTCAGAGAATCAAGAATATTTGAAAGATTTGGAGAAAACATGAAAGGGAGAAAATCAAGAATATTAAAAATTCTAGAACAAATGTGATAGGGAGAGATTGTGACCTGTGGTAGGAGAAAGGCAGAAATGAAACAAACTATACCTCCCCTAAAACTACACGGTAATTAATATGCATTGTGTTTTTCTCCCTCTCTATAGTAATTCTGAGGCTGTTGGTTTAAAGGACCTTGTCTTGATTAATAACAGCCTAGCAACCTTTAAAATGTACTAGCCTCAAGTTCTGACCCTTTTCTGCTTGGAGTTCCTTGTGGTAGATGGAAGTACTTATTTATTGCCAGACAGTGCCTTTGGCAATGGGGAGGGAGATGACTGGATAATAGGCTGGTTCTGAAAAAAACACTGGGACTGGAATGACCTGCATGTATATATAAATCAGCCCATGTGCCAGAGATGGCATGTGTTCTAGAGGTAGCCAGCTGCAGTGTTAGCATAGAAATGAATAGCATAGCATACGATATGAAGAATGCCAAAGACTAGGCAGGCTCTTGGAAGAAAGCTGGTAGCTTTGTATGGTAGCAAACCTAGTAGCGTTAGAAAGAATCCTTAGCTTATCACAAATCTTGCACTGGAATCCCAACTACAATTTATTATCCATGTTACCTTGATCAATTCATTTAATCTTAATTGCAAAATATAGTTATATGAAGCTCACAATAATAATATCCTAAACAGCTCTGTGGCTGGATTAGGGTAATTTCTGATATCTGAAATTGACATAAAAGTTTATTCCAGACATTTTCCTATGGAAAACTGTTAAATAGTGAGCGTTAAGGAGAATAAAGTGGGTTAAAATTTTAGAAAACATTCTTAAAACCTGTAAGAGTTTTCTTTCCTCTTTTGATACCTTTGGTAAATAATTTTTAACCATGTTTTTAACTATAATTATTTTGCTTTCTATAGCTTTAAGTATGCAGTTGAAAGCATCAGAGAGAAGTTAAAGGCAAAGCCTTTGCTTTTACAGGTAAATTGGTTAATAGCATCAGCTTCTTCTCAGTTTCCTCATGAATTTATTTTGTGACAATGTATACATTTCCAAAGCTATCTCAAATCATTTTTTAAGAAGTTGGAGTATAAATAAAAATAGCCACAGATTATAGTAATGGTGATAATAGACATTTTGGGGAAAATGGTATAATTAGAAAAGACTTGTCATCAATGTAGTTTTCAGTGAGTGATCATTTAATAATGTTAATCTCACTCTGACTTACAGTTACCAATTGGTGAAGCCAAAACTTTCAAAGGAGTGGTGGATGTAGTAACGAAAGAAAAACTTCTTTGGAATAGCAATTCAAATGATGGAAAAGACTTTGAGAGAAAGCCCCTCTTGGAAATGAGTGATCCTGAATTGCTGAAGGAAACAACTGAAGCAAGGAATGCCTTAATTGAACAAGTAAAGTATAATGAATTATAAAATGAACAGCAATGTATGCACCACTCATCTTAAATAGAATATAGTCATACTTTAGCTTCTCTGGGGGATTGGTTACAGGACCTCCTGTGGATACCAAAATCTGCAGATGCTCAAGTCCCTGATATAAAATGATGTAGTATTTGCCTATAACCTATTCATGTCTTCCTCTATACTTTCAATCATTTCTAAATTACTTATAATACCTAATACAATGTAAATGCTGTGTGCCATTTTGTGTTCATCTCTCTCTCCCACTAATCATCTACCTTTCCCCCAAACTATTATTTCAGTATTTCTCTTTCATTTGCTTTTTTGCTGTTGTTGTTGTTGAGACGGAGTCTAGCTCTGTGGCCTAGGCTGGAGTGCAGTGGCACGATCTCAGCTCACTGCCACGATCTCAGCTCACTGCAGCCTCTATCTCCCAGGTTCCAGTGATTCTCCTGCCTCAGCCTCCTGGGTAGCTGGGATTACAGGCATGTACCACCGCACCAAGCTAATTTTTTTTTTTTTTGTATTTTTTAGTAGAGATGAGGTTTTATCATGTTGACCAGGCTGGTCTCGAACTCCTGACCCCAGGTGATCTGCCTGCCTCAGCCTCCCAAAGTGCTAGGATTACCAGCATGAGCCACTGCACCGGGCCTCGTTTGCTTTTCCTTATAGTTTACCATAAATCCTTAAAGAACTTAGGTTTACATGTTTTGAACTTTACATAACTGAAACGATACTGTTTGTATTTTATGATGTTGCTCAACATTGTTGGAACTTTATCCATGTTGCTATGTGTATAGTCTATTCATTTCAATCTTGTATATTGTTCTAACATATGATTTTACCACACTTTATTGGGTGTTCTCCTGTGGATGGGCTTTGAGGTTGTGCTGTTACAAACAATGTGGCTATGAACATTTTTGTATCTATCTCCTTGTGCACATGGGCAATAGTTTCTTTAGTATTAAACTAAGGAGTAGCATTGCTAGGTCAAAGGATATGCATGTCTTTTACTTTTCACCAGATGTCAAATTATTTAGAAAATTTTAAAACTGTCAATTTTATAGTTGGTATATAGCTCTGGACCTCATCCACCTTTAAAATTATAATGGAAAATAGCAAGATTGTTAATATTTGTAATATTTATATTATATTGTTAGTATATATGGCAATAAGTAAACCTTAAATAAATTTCTTGAATATCATGGTAGAGAAAAATGTTGGAATCTGAGCCCTTGATTTTTCACTTCTAAATTGAATTGGTCTAAATAAATTCTGTCAGCATTAATTTTTTTTTCACTCATCTTTTGTATGTAGTTTTTTTTTTTGAAGTACTTCATGATGACATTTTAGTCAAGAACAGACCACATGAATGTTGACAGTGCTATAAGATTGTAATACCATATTTTCCTGTACCTTTTCTGTGTTGAGATACACAAATACTTACCGTTGTGTTACAATTGCCTACAGTATTCAGTGCAGCAACATGCTATACGGATTTGTAGCCTAGGAGCAATAGACTATAGCCTTGGTGTAAAAGCAGGTGATACCGTCTAGGTTTCTAAGTACACTCTATGATGTTGGTAGAATGACGAAATTGCCTAACACCACATTTCTCCGAACTTATACCTGTCACTAACTGATGCCTGACTGTATGTAGTAATCATTGCAACTTTATCATTAACATAATAATTATTATTTTTGTTATTGAGTCAGTGAGGGCCTACTATATGCTAGGTTAAGTGCTTTATGTATACTTTTAAATTTAACCTTCACAAGAACCTTATATTGTCTGCATTTTACAGGTGGGGAAACAGCAGCTCAAATGCTTAAATAAGTTATCACACAGCTAATAAAGTGGCTGAGCTAGAATCTGAACCCAGGTTGATCTCAGTTTAGAGCTAAAGCTCTTACCTGCTTTGTTATACTGCTTTTTTAATTTGGGGAGCATAGAAAATATAAAAGTGGAACCGACGTTTATTAATAATTCATTCCTCTTTGAGTTTTTTTGTGTTGTTTTAATACAGAAGAACTATAAGAATAAACTTAAGAAGGATCTTGTAATCTAGTTGAGGAGCCAACACACACTTGCCCATATCTCATGGTCTTCTAGGATGTGACAGGATGTGACAGAAATCTCAGAAAATCTGAGACTGTCAGTAGCTAATCATATGCTGATTATAAGAAGCACATAAGTATGTATACAGTTTACAGAATAAGACTACTTCACACCCATTAGGATGCCTACTGTCAAAAACAGAAAATAGGTGTTGGCAAAGATGTGGAGAATTATAACCTTGTGCACTGTTGGTAGGAATGTAAATGTTGCACCCACTATGGAAAACAGTGTGGTGATTCCTCAAAAAATTAAATATGGAGTTACTATATTACCCAACATTTCCGCTTTTTGGGTATGTACTCAAAAGAATTGAAAACAGAGTCTCAAAGAGATATTTGCACATGCATGTTCCTAGCAGCATTCTTCAAAATAGCCAAAAGGTAGAAGCAACCTAAATCCATGGATCCAGAGTAATCAGATTCAGAGACAGAAAGTAGAATGGTAGTTGCTATGGGCTGGGGAAGGGCAGAGAGAATAGAATGTTGTTTAATTAATGTGTATGGAGTTTGTTTTGAAAGTTGAAAAGAGTTCTGGAGATTTATTGTGCAATAATGTGAAAGTACTTAACACTACTGAACTGTACAAGAGTACAATGGTCCGGGCGCAGTGGCTTACGCCTGTAATCCCAGCACTTTGGGAGGCTGAGGGAGGTGAATCACGAGCTCAGGAGTTCGAGACCAGCCTGACCAACATGGTGAAACTCCGTCTCTACTAGAAATACAAAAAAGCCATGCGTGGTGGTGCGCGCCTGTAATCCTAGCTACTCAGGAGGCTGAAGCAGGAGAATTGCTTGAGCCCAGGAGGCAGAAGTTGCAGTGAGCCGAGATTGCACCATTGTACTCCAGCCTAGGTGACAGAACCAGCCTCCATATCAAAAAAAAAAGCACAATGGCAATTTTTATGTTCTATATATTTTGCCACAATTTAAAATTTTCCTTTAAATTAGTGAATAAGATTAATGTGGAATAGAATCAACTTCCAATATTGAAGGTGTACAGTAATAATAGCTAATACTTATTATACACTAGTATATATTCTTAAAGCATAATTTGAATTGGTTATTTAATCCTTATAACAGCCTCAAGAAGTAGATACTACTCTGTGAGTTACTGAGGCAGAGAGGTGAAGTAACTTGACCAAAATTTGGACACGCTAGTAAGTGGTGGAACCATTTCTAGGTAGTCCGATTCCAGAAGTTGAGCTTAACCATCACATATAATGCTTTCCAGAAGGATGGTTAGGTACATTTCTGCTATACTTAATCCTGTTAACAGTGTGGTTTTTTTTTACCAAGTTTGAATGTTTTGCTCCCTTGTACTGTTAACACGCTTTTGAAGCTGTTTTATTAATTTGTCAGCTGAATGATCCCATTTCGTATAGGCGGATGGTTATGAAAAGAATGTGAAATAGACTATTGCATTTTTATTATTGAAATATTGCCTATGCCTCCCTTCCCTAATATAAATGTATTTCTTCAGTGCAGAATTACAGCAACATTAATTCTTTTAGTTTGACAGACTTGGGAGATCTGGTGAACATTCAGATATTAGAGGAAAACCAGATGAAACTTTTTTATAATCTAAAACCTCCAAATTTATCTTAAAAAGGCCAATCCATTGTATGTACTTTCATTGTAAGTTGCACATTTTCTTTGATTTGAGCACACTGATAGCACTTAATTAAGATGCTTTATCAGGCTCTGACTTTCTGTGAATTTAGGAAACTCCTAATAGTATCTTTAGTTTTCCATTTCCTTTCCTTTCAAAGAAAAACATTTTTCTTTATCTCGTTAGAAGAAGTGAAGAGTTGCTTGGCCTGGATAAGGTAGCTGTCTTGAAATATTTGAATACTGTCTGTTTATGGGGTTTGGACAAGTTAATAGTTATGAAGATAAATGCAAGTTATAGAACTCTAGAACCTTTCTTTATAGGTTGCAGATTTGGATGATGAATTTGCTGACTTGGTTTTAGAAGAATTTAGTGAAAATTTTGATTTGTTACCAGCTGAAAAGGTAAATTTTATTATTCAATAGCTTTGGCAAAATGTTACTAATTGGATGTAGTTTGATTTCTCTGCCTTTGATGTGTGTGCATTTTTTTTTAAACTTTGCATATTGTTAGAAAGCGGTAAGTTTTAAGTTGGGAGAAACATTAAGTTAAAGTCACTACTAATACAATACTTAATGGCAGTGATTTATTAGTTTCACACATACTTTACAAAATTAAAAATTGAATCTGTTTAACTTCTATTGAGTCAGCATCAGTTAACTACTCATTCTTTGTAGTCTTTTCATCCTGATAATTCCTCTAAGGATGTTAAGGGAAATCACAGAAAGTTTGTATTAAAATTTACTGTTGTTTCAGGCTACTACAATGATCATTTTTCTCAGAGCATTGTTTTCTGAATCTTTTGAAATTTTTTATTGAAACTCATTACAGTTCTTTGTTTTTGTCTTTTGACATACAGTAAGCCAGAGAAGAGGCAATTAAAATATTGATAGTAATTGAATTATGACAGATTTCTTGAAGGAAACGCTGTTTTGTTCTGCCAGGGACATTCCCCATGAATTTGGCAAATTTACTTTTTATTTTTCTTTATGAAACGTAAGAATTGCCAAGCAAAGTGTTTCTAAGTAATAATCTGTAAAATTAGCCAAAGATGAGCCTAGCAAATTCACTTAGTATTCATTAGAGTAATTAAAAACACAAGAGCTGAAACATATTTTTGAGCCACTCATACGTTAGAATGAAAGTGATTTTTTCTTTTGAATGAAATGTCAGTTTTGAAACTGTTTATTTTTGGATGTTTAAATGTGATATTTATTGTACCCTATCTTCACATAGCATGATTTCTGTTTTCAGAGAGCTCACAATCTAAAGTAGGATTGACCCACCAATAATACCTTGCAAACACACTCAAGCTTTTCTGGTTTTTTGAAATCTTTCTAAAAATTTTCCTACTTGGATTTCTCATTTTTCCATTGGATTTTGTTTAATATGGATTTAATTTAATTGAAGAAATGGTAACTCAGATTTATATATTTTATTTATGACCAGTTTATCTGTTAGACTATCAAGGTTAAATCATAAGTATGTTAATTAATTTTGTCAAGAAATTTGAGCACCTATTATAACCACTTTTCTCGTTTCTGGGGATTTAGCAGTATTTCCAGGGGTAATGCTCATATAGATTTTACATTCTAGCGAATGGGAGACAGATAAACTAATAAATATCTAACATGCCGGGTACTGATTAGTGTTAAAAAGAAAAACTAGGCCAACAAAATGATGGAGGTGTGGTGAGGAGTGCTGTGTACATGGCTGGTTAGAGAAAACCTCTAATTTTGAGCTTCTGGCCAAGACCAGAACACAAAATAAATGCTCATTTGTATCTGCTTTGTAGCTACAGACTGCAATACATAGAGTGACACTAGCTCAGACAGCAGTGCCTGTGCTTTGTGGAAGTGCCCTGAAAAACAAAGGGATACAGCCCTTGTTAGATGCTGTTACTGTGTACTTGCCTTCACCTGAAGAGCGTAACTATGAATTTCTGTAAGTATGCAGTCACATATATTAAAATTCTATAGCTTTGAAGAAACAAGTAGGCAAATACTTTTATGAAAAGTAATTAAATCACCATTTTTGAATAATATTGGTGAGCGTTATTGCAAATGATATAATAAGGAACCATAGTAATTTTTGCTTGAAAGGAACATTTTTCATCTCTTGTAAAAAGAGATATCTTACAGATAGAGCTAAGAGGTATGTCTTTTCACTGTGTAAAAGTTTAAGTGTTGACCCTGCCATCTTAGTCTTAGAAAAGTGATATCCTGGGGATGTTTGTTAAATATTCTGTAGTTATATTTATATTCATCTAGATTTCAGGATTTTTCATAAGCTCAGAATATTTTGTGGCTATAAAGAAAGTCATTGTTTTACCCCTATTGTCACTAAAAGCTTTGTACTTAAGTAGTAAGTCCTTTAAAATCTGAGTAAGCAATGTGTAAAATGGCATAGAAATGGACTTTAATTATCTTAATTCTGACATTAATAACTTTCATACCTCTAAATTGGAGAGGCATGATGGTGAAGAGCACAGGCTTTGTACTATTGGATTTAAATCCTAGCTCTTCCAAGTTGCTTAACATCTCATCTATAAAATGCAAAGAATAGGACCCATCTCATGGTGTTCTTATAAGAATTAAATGATTTGTGAAGCACAAAGAACAGTGCCTGGTATAGTAAGCTCTATATTAGTATTATTAAAGTTAAAAATTAGAGGGAATGGGAATAAGATTGGAGAAGTTCTGTCACAGAAGTGTTTAAACTACTTTAAGTTAGGAACTCCTTTGAAACTAATGAAAATATGGAGCTCTCCTTAGATGCACAAAATTTGGCAATTGCAGGAGAACTGAATTCTAAAACTTATCAGTGATCACCAGTTTAGGAACATCATTCTATTGTGAGTGTTGGTTATGTGAACAATTTCAAGTTTATAGTATAGATTTTTATGGTTATGTAATGAACAGAAAGTGGAAGGAGAGCATAAAAGCAATAATTGGAAAGTACCTGTTTATTTACCCTATGCTGATTTCTTGATAAGTGGTGTAATAGTCCCAGGTATAGTCTTCATGGAGAGAGCTCTTGGCAATGAAATTATTCGCAAATAGAGGTGATATTTGGAAGATAATCTATTATTTTTAGTTTTGAGGAATTAATGGTAAGATCTCCATTGAGTAATTTAGTCAATGGAAAAAGAGAGTTATGTAACAAAGACATTTAGTGGCTCTAAGTAGCTCTACTGGAAGAAAAAAGAGATCTTTGGGGACATTAAGGATAAGTTTCTGCAGTTATGGGAAGTATATTTTATAGGACTTTTTGGAATGTTTATTTTCTAGGCAGTGGTATAAGGATGACTTATGTGCATTGGCATTTAAAGTTCTCCATGACAAGCAGCGAGGACCACTGGTTTTTATGCGCATTTACTCAGGCACAATAAAACCCCAGTTGGCCATTCATAATGTTAATGGAAACTGCACGTAAGTAGAAGCTTGGGTTACTTTATAAAACTGTACTCATTTCTTTAAAAATACTTTTACTAATATAAAATCATGATTTTACAGGGAGAGAATAAGTCGTCTGCTTTTGCCGTTTGCTGACCAACATGTAGAAATCCCTTCACTGACTGCTGGTAACATTGCTTTGACTGTTGGGCTTAAACATGTAAGTGACCAAATGATTTCTCTAGGAAATAATAGCTTAAATGTTTAATTACAAGTAAGCAACTTGTAATATCAAAAACCCATAAACAATCCAAATGTCCCTCAATAGTAGAATAAAGAATATTGTGGCATATATATCAACATGGCTGAATCTCATACATGTACTAGGAAGAAAAGTAAATTACAGAAGACCACAGACAGGATGGATTGTGTTCATATAAAGTTGAAATCCAAGTAAAATAGCATACTGTTTATAGGTATTTATGTATATACATATATGTGTGTTTTAAGTTTATGTAAAATATTGTTTTGTTCCCATTGGGTTTATTCCTAGCTTGAGCATTGCAGAAAATTTCACCTACACTTACAACTGATCAGGTAATAACAAGTTGTTTTGTTAGTGAAGGCGCCATGAGAGCAAGGATTTTTGTCTTTTTTGTTCACTGCTCTACAGTCCATAGATCAGTGCTTGCATATAGTAGACATTCCATAGATAACTGTAGGATGAATAAATGAAAATACTTGATGCTGTATTTATTTTTGATGGGTTAAAACTAAGGATAGTTCATTTATATGGATTAAATAAAATATAATTTTCTCATTAACCTTTATGTAGTAAACATTGTTATTTTAAACATTTTAACTCTTCATGATTAGTTTCAAGTTTGAAAATCCTTCAGTAGCGCGGTGGCTCACGCCTATAATCCCAGCACTTTGGGAGGCCGAGGCGGGCGGATCACGAGGTCAGGAGATCGAGACCATCCTGGCTAACACGGTGAAACCCCGTCTCTACTAAAAATACAAAAAAAAAAATTAGCTGGGCGTAGTGGCGGGCACCTGTAGTCCCAGCTACTTGGGAGGCTGAGGCAGGAGAATGGCGTGAACCCGGGAGGCGGAGCTTGCAGTGAGCCGAGATCGGGCCTGGGCTACTGAGCAAGACTCCGTCTCAAAAAAAAAAAAAAAAAATTCCTTCAGTAGAAAATTCCTATTTCCTATTTGACTGGTTACTGGACTTCTAGCATTGGAATGTCCCCTCTATCTCCCTGAAGGCAGGAGCTCCTTGTATGTATTTGAAGGAGCTCTACAAATACGTTGGGACTATTGTTCTAGTAGGATTGTTTTTACAGAGAAAGAAACTGGCACAGAACTTCACAATATAAAAGTTTAAAAGTGAAATTATAGTTTTTAAAAGATAGCTGGGCTCTACATGGAAGCCAGCAATCTGCACAGTTAAGGGTATTCTGGTTAATTATTTTAGTTAATAGGAGATTTTCTGTAAAAAAGAATAAATTCTTATGGGTGGTAGAACACTCTAATGAATTTCTCCCTAACCTGTCTTGTCATGATTGAAAATTTAGGAAAGTACATTTGTTTTGCCAAATAATTTTGGATGTGTATGTGTGTGTGTTTTATTGTTTGTTAGAATTTATTACAATAATATTTTGTATAGAATTCTTATGCAAGTTAAATTAGCTTTACTTACGCAGTTATTAATGAGCTTTTTGAATTTTATTTCTCTCTTAAGTTCTGATGAAAAGAAAGTGCCACAAAAAAAATTCTTATATTGTGATTCTTGGTGGAGATGAGCGCTTGCTAAATGCCACTTTTGTTCCAAGTCATCTTGTTTGCTTGCAGACTGCCACTGGAGACACCATTGTCTCATCCAAGTCCAGCGCATTAGCTGCAGCTCGTAGAGCCGAAAGGGAGGGAGAAAAGAAGCACAGACAAAACAATGAAGCAGAGAGAGTTTTATTGGCTGGAGTGGAGATTCCAGAACCTGTTTTCTTCTGTACCATAGAACCCCCGTCAGTGTCTAAGCAGCCAGGTATAAATGGTCCTAGTGTGTCAACTAATTAGTGCTCTGATAATTTATATAAAATAGTTACAATATACCCTCAAGAGATTTCTTATGTGATTGAGGTAAATTTTATCTGAATATATTGGTAAACATTTCCTGTGGTTGGTCTTGTTTTTTAAGATGTTTCCATTTTTACAAATGCCTTCATTTTTTTCTCTTCTTATTTCTTGGCCATTCTTCTCATATTCTTCCTTACTCTTGTAGTGCTATCTGTGGGATTCTAAGTAACTGGTCTTAGAACTGCCCTTCTAGTATATTAGATTAGACAGTAACTGATTCATAACCCATTCAGTTTCTCATCATCATGTATAAAAATGCTGTTTTACCTTGTTTTCTACCTCAACATCTAGAACTCAATGAAGAAATTTGTATACTGTGGATAACCTCGTTTGAACTTTCGTTACTTTGTTCTTTAGCATTTTAGCTCAGATTTTTTCAGTGGTTTCTCATTACTTCTAGCACACACCCAAACTCTTTAGTGTGGTATGTAAAGCCTATGATTCCAATTATAATTTCCAATTAGATTTGGTTACATATAGCAGAAAACCTCCAAATAACAATTGCTTTAATAAGAAAAAAATTTATTTCTCTCTATCTCATAACAGAAGCCTTGAATTGGTAGTCAGGGATTAGAGTGGCCCCACAGTGTTGTCAGGGATCCAGGCTCTAATCTTTTTGTCTTACCTGAGTGCATAATTCCTGCAGCCTCGGGTATCACCTTGGAGTTGCTGACAACAGAAAGGAGTAAGGGGAAGGAAGAAGATATACCCCTTTTCTCTTAAGATTTCTTCTATGTCATTGGCCAGCACTGAGACATATGGCCACCTGTTGCAAGGAAGTCTGGTAAAAGCAGCCTTTTAAGTAGGCGGCAGCAGAGTAGAGTGGAAGGCTGCTAGTCGTCTCTGCCACAGACTTCTTGTCTGGCTTCATTTATTGAAACTTCTGCCTTCCTTTTGACCCTCTTCTTTAACCCAAAGAAAAATAAAACTATAGTACCTAGCCACACGTTATGCTCCCACAGTAAAGTAATTGTGATTTCCTAAAGATACTGTGCTCTTTTTTGCACCGCTATTTCTTTTCTTCTGTTCTCTCTTGCATTATAATAGTAGCCCGTGAACTTACCTGCCTGGAAAACGTTTACCCTTTTTTTTTTTTTTTTTTTGAGACAGAGTCTCGCTCTTGTTACCCAGGCTGGAGTGCAATGGCATGATCTCGGCTCACCACAACCTCTGCCTCCCAAGTTCAGGCGATTCTCCTGCCTCAGCCTCCTGAGTAGCTGGGATTACAGGCATGCGCCACCACTCCTGGCTAATTTTGTATTTTTAGTAGAGATGGGGTTTCTGCATGTTGGTCAGACTGGTCTCAAACTCCCGACCTCAGGTAATCCACCCACCTCGGCCTCCCAAAGTGCTGGGATTATAGGCGTGAGCCACCGCACCCGGCCCTGTTTACCGTTTCTTTAGGTCTCATCTCAAGCATCACACTTTATGAGGCTCTCACTGAATTCCTATATCAGACTGTTTAAGGACAAACCTTCTGGTTCTAGAGGTGGCATTAGAAGCTCTTTTTCCTTTGAAAACAAGTTGGACTCACAGATTATAGGAGAAGAAAAGCAATCTCTATTGCCTCCCCTTGTCTTCCTGAGGACCCTGTGGGGAGAAAGAAGGAAGATCCCTAGCCCAGTAGAGGTTACAGTTGCTCACCTCCCCAGATGGAGTTCACATGAAAGAAATCTGAGTATAGATGTAAGACAGCCCCCCAGTACCGAAGGAAACCGAAACTGAGTCTTTTTGTGTCCACTTTGCTGAAGGAACAGCATTTAAGTTAAAAAGGGCCTAACAGCAGTTTTTCTGTTACTTTAAATGCTCTGAGGCCAGTTAGGTATAGTTTTTACTCTAGTGGAAAAGGATCAGGTGATGATGAATCTGGCTGCCTAATTATCAAACTTAACCAAGCTGGTTATATCAGGAGTGACCAGGCACTTAAGAGCAGGGGCTGCCCAAGCAAAGTAACCCATGGATTCTTTGAAATATGTTTGAGAGTCATTTTATATTTCAGATGCAGCATGAGCACCTAAATTCAAATTGTGGGCTTGCAGTTACATTGCACCAGCGAGTTTTGCACCTGAGAATTTAAGCCTTTAACTACTTTAGGAGAAAAAGTTTGGTATCCAAAGTCTCATTAATGGGCATTAGCTTAGGGGTCCTGAGCCCCCAAGAGGAAGGGATTTACCAAAGCTCCCTTATGTAGACTTCTTTCAGGCAGATCTACATGTTTCTTTTTTCTGTGCTTTTATTGTACTTACCCCATAGTCTGGTTATAACCCTGGATACCTGTTACAGTGCTAACATTGTAAATATTTTTAAATGAATTTATTTTACAGTAAAGTTATTTTTATTCCAAAAGTCACTTAGTGTCATACGCATGTACTGTCTTTGAATATCTGTATGTGCTTAAAATAAAATATTATCTACAATAATGCCTCTTGACCTTGAACATGCATACGCATCTCTTGGGATTCTTGTCAAAATGTAGACTCTGACTCAGTAGGTCCAGAACCTAAGATTCTGCATTTCTGTCAGACTCCAGGTGTTATCAGTGTTGCTGGTCCTTGGTGCCCACTTTGGGATGTCAGGGGTCTAGAACAGTATTGTCCAGTAGAAATATAATGTGATCTACATATATAATGTAAAATTTTTTTATAGCCACAGCAAACAAACTGGTGAAATAAGTTTTCATAGTATATCAAAATATTATTTCAGCATATAATCAGTATTAAAATGTATCGCTGAGATATTTTACATTCTTTTTTTCATGGTAAGTCTTGGAAGCCTAGTGTTTATTTTACATTTACAGCACTTGGCAGTTAATAACATTAATACCTCCAAATGGCTAGTGGTTACCATTTGAATAGTGTGGGTCTAAAATGCCTGGTTTGTATACCTAAGATACTTTGAATGTGTGACTGATAAGGTTAGCTCATTAATCCAGTGCTCAGCTCTTTTCTTTAGCTACACTTTGTGGAACTTCTAACATATTTCTTTTATAAAAAGAGGTAGAGTATACTTATCAGTTAATTGAGTGTATTAAAATATCACTTTAGATGGCATACTTAATGCCATCTAAAATATGCATTATTTTCTCTGTGGTTGTGATAATTCATCATCATAGAGTTATACTAGTACCTGTTTATTCATGATGTAATTTTAGCCTCCTTTTGGCACTTCATTATTGCCAGTTTTTCTGAAGGCATTTTACTTTTTTGTCAGCTCCTAAATTGATCTTTGGAAAATATAATCAGATGATGTTACTGTTCCTTTTAAAACCTTTCAGTGGCTTCGCAGTGCAAACCGAAACTTTTCACCATGGCCTACAAGACCTTACATGATATGATCCCTGCCACACATCTGCTTCCTCATCTGATGCTATTCTTCCTTTTGTCCACTGATCTCTAGCTGCTAGTTTTCTTGCTCTTTTTCCCAACAGCACATTGTTCCTTGTATAGCCATTCCCTCTATCTGGGATTCCTTTTCTTCAGGATTTTGCTTATAGTTTGTTTATTCATTTCTGTCTTTACTTAAATCACCCCGGAGAGGCCTTCCTAGACCACTCAATCTCAAGTAGCCTCCCATCATTATTATGTCAGCTTGTTTTTGTCTCTGCAGTATGTATGGCTGTTTGAAGTTTTCTTTTTTCTTTCTTTTTTTTTTTGTAAAGACGTGGTTTTGCTATGTTGCTCAGGCTGGTCGCAAACTCCTGGGCTCAAGCGATCCTTCTGCCTCAGCTTCCCAAAGTGCTGGGATTACAGGCATGAGACACCACACTTGGTTGAAATTTCTTTTTCAAAATTTGTTTGCTTATCCATCTATTTTACCCACTAGACCATATAATTATTTTAAAAAATGAAATGTAAATATAACAGTTGTTTATCCCATAGATTTGGAACATGCATTGAAATGTCTTCAGCGTGAAGATCCAAGTTTGAAAGTAAGGCTAGATCCTGACTCTGGACAAGTAGGTATATTATTGCTTAACTCCAGAAGCCTTTCTATAAGAATGTGTGTGTGTGTGTGTCTGTCTGTCTGTCTAAAGCACTGATTAAGTCTGTGCTCCGAAAGAAAAGCCTTTTAAAATTCTCTCATAATACTAATTTCTGCTTTTATGTTGACTATCAAGCTAAATAAGCACATTTTCCTTAATTCTCTATGTAGTTAATTACACTTCACATATATAAACTATTCCCCAACATTTTTTACCCCTCCTGAAGACAGCTTTTTGTGAAATTTTGAAATAAGGTTTAATCAAGACAAAGCCTTGAGCCTTTTATGCTAAGGTTTATAAAAGAAGCATACTAGGAGGATTGGAAGGTGCTTTTGAAGACAGTAAAACACCTAAAATGGGAGAGAAGTGATAGACTACAGTGTAACAATGTGAGAGGAAGTGGAGTTTTAAAGTAGGTGCAGAACTGCACTGTATAATGTAGCACAGTAGAACAGATGTTTTGATTCATCAAGAAAAGATTAAATTACATTCTGCATCCTCTTTTTAGGAGGACAGGGTGATGTTTATATAAGGAGTTTCTTAAAAAGATTATAAATTTGTCTTTAAAAAGGATAAACTGATATAGTTAACCTGGAAAGCATGGAGTACTTTATTTTCCCAATATGCCAGCCAAATGAGGTAGTAATTTAGTTTAATTGATACTGAAGGGTATGATAATCGTAATTAAAACAGAAATGTTTTATTTTTAAAAATCTATTATTTAAATAATCGAAATGTAATTCTAGCACTTTGGGAGGATCGCTTGAGCCCAGGAGTTCAAGACCAGCCAGGGCAACATAAGGATATCCTGTTTCTACAAAAAAGAAATAAAAATAAAAATTAGCCAGGTGTGATGGCATGCACCTGTGGTCCTAGCGACTCAGGATGCTGAGGTGAGAAGGTTACTTAAGCCTGGGAAGTCAGGGAGGTCAAGGCCACAGTGAGCTATGATCATACCACTGCACTCTAGTCTGGGTGACAGAGCGAGACCCTGTCTTGAAAAAAGTAAGTAAAAATAAATGAAATAAAAACTGGCACTACATTTAAAAATAACAGCAAATAATACACAAATCTACCAAGTAAATAATTAAGTCCCTTTCTCAGTTCCTCCATCTCATTCTGCAGGGTAGCAGAATGAAAACTTGGTGAATAGCCTTTCATAGTTTTATTTATTTTTTTGAGACAGAGTCTCGCTTTGTCGCGCAGGCTGGAATGCAGTGGCACGATCTCCCCGGTTCAAACAATTCTTCTGCCTCAGCCTCCGAGTAGCTGGGATTACAGACATGTGCCACCATGCCCAGCTAATTTTGTATTTTTAGTACAGACAGGGTTTCTCCATGTTGGTCAGACTTGTCTTGAACTCCCAGCCTCAGGTGATCTGCCTGCCTTGGCCTCCCAAAGTGCTGGGATTACAGGCATGAGCCACGGCGCCTGTGCCTTTCACACTTTTTACCCAAACATGTTCTTCTGCTGTGCTGTGTTATGCAACATAATATATTTTTGTAAGTATATATGTACAGATATCTATAAGCAAGTAATTTTATTTGTATTATTTTACAACTATTTTCCCCAGATAGTTCACTTTGTAACTTAAAGTATAGCAGTCCTATACCAAGTGATTTTTTAAAATTTGTGATTACAGTTTTATTACAGCAAAAGTATTTAAATTAGGATCAGCCAAAGAGACACATAGAGCGAAGTCTGGGAGGGTTTTAAACCTTTGCAATGCTTCCTTTATCCTCAGGGACATGTTACCCTCCTGGCAGAGTACTGCCAACCAGGGAAGCTCACCCAAACCTTTGGTGGCCAGAATTATTATTAGGGCTTGATCACATACTGTCCATGTCGTTGACCTTTAGTCTCCAGTCCCTTCCACAGATCCAAGCTAATACACTAATACCTTTAGTCTTCATTGGTTCAAAAAAGATAAAAGTCAGTTTCTCCCTCATATGAAGGTTCAAGCTAGTCTGAAGGTTTTGACTGCTTACAAAGCTGTAAAGTGCCCTGGATGGTTGGGAAATGCCCATGTTGTTGGGAAAGGTTTTGGAGAAAGGTTCTTCCGCCCATTTACAAGGTATAGCCCTCATTCTCATGTGTCATGTCAGTTGCCTACATTTTTGTTAAGAAAGGGGCTTTACCCTCCTCTTACAGGCACTACCCAGAAGCTGTCCACATCAATTATATTCGTCTTCCACTGGCCAGAAATTTGGCTTTGTGGTTGGGAAATGTTGGTATCTAGCTAAGTGTTGGCATCATTAGTCTTAGCCAAATGCCACTTGCCCAGCAGATAATTTAACTGTCAAAGAAGGAGGAGAGAATGGCTAAGTAATTCACTTTTTATTGATTCATTATTCCAGTCAGAAAAGTCAAAAGCAATGTTTTGATGTAAGAGCCCCTGGCCAAAAAGAATTACAAAGGAAACTAATTAATGAAAAATAAATATATATTAACATCATACTTTTATATAGTATTCTGCAATAAATATAATTTACCCTTAATCTTTTATTTCCTTCCTCTGGTAACCAGACTGTTCTGTGTGGTATGGGGGAGTTACATATAGAGATTATTCATGATCGAATCAAGAGGGAATATGGACTGGAGACCTATCTCGGGCCACTCCAGGTGGCATATCGAGAGACCATCCTAAACTCAGTTCGTGCCACAGGTAAAAAGTAAAACATTTAAGATTTGCTTTTTCTCTCTGTCTTTCTCTATTTAGTTGCTTAAAGCAGTGTTCACAGTCACTAATGTCTTCTATCAGAGGAGACGGTTTTTACATATGTGGGGTTTTTTTTTGTTTTTTAAGATTTTGTTTTGAATACAGAAAACCCTATTTCATTATCACCCATAACATCTCCTGGATGACCACTCATCAACCAAATGTGCTTTTCAGTGGTCATGGAATAGAGTAAGCCATGGAAGTCGATGGCTTGTCCCAGTCCTCACTATCAGAACTAGTCTAAGAATTTGAAGTCAATGTGTTATTTTTACTCTATAAAGTAAAAGTAGAAAGTCAGTTTCAGTACTTAATAAATAGGATTATTCTATGCTGATAGTAATCTTGAGTAGGTATAGTTTTTATACTTCAATTCCCAAATGTAAAAATTCATAATTTTTCTACATATGATTTTAATTTGGTTCTCTTAAGCCAAAAAACATGACAACAATTATTGCTACTCACCCCCAAGAAGAAAATGTGGACAGGTTTGTGGGAAATTGTTAAAAAAAAAAAAAAAAAAAAAAAAAAGCGTTTAGGATAACCAGGTACTTTCAAGCTGCTCATTAGTTTGTGAAAAGTCCTGATGGTTACATTTCACTGAAACTTGAAAAATTAAGCAGAATACAGGAGCAAATAGCATGAGGAGTGCTCTTTCTGGACTGTTTATCTGGAAAAACTAAAAAATGCTAGAGAACTCTAAATAACAACTTTTAATATCTGAGCTGACTAGAATGTAATAGAATTTTCCAGAGGTCAAAAAGGAAGCAGGAGTAGTAATCTGGGAAAATAAGTCAGCAATATAGGCTATAGTTATTCTGGAAGAATCTGTAATCATCTCTAACCTAGTGCTTGAGAGCCATATCCTCATGGAAAGAATTAACTAGGAAAAGTCCTTTCCGCAAAAGCAGAGGGCAAGTAAACTTGCTTGTCTGGCTCTATGGTGAGGGGACAAGGTTTCTGAGAATTTGTAATCATAGGCTTCTGATACAGGTCTTTAACCTAAGTTCATAGAACCAGTGTGCCCTGAAAAACTCCAGACCAAGGAGAACTTAGTTCTTTAGTGTAAAGTGCTCATGGCTTGGTAGTATCCCAGGGAACCTGGAGAAAAGGGCTTCTCCAAAGATATCAGTCAACCCAGGCCTCAAAGAAATGCCACACATGGCCAGGCGTGGTGTCTCACGCCTATAATCCCACCACTTTGGGAAGCTGAGGTGGGCAGATCACGAGGTCAGGAGTTCAAGACCAGCCTAGCCAACATGGTGACCCCGTTTCTACTAAAAAAACAAAAACTAGCTGGGCATAGTGGTGAGTGCGTGCCTATAATCCCAGCTACTCAGGAGGCTGAGGCAGGAGAATTGCTTGAATCCCAGAGGTGAAGTTGCAGTGAGCTGAGATCGCACCATTGCACTCCAGCCCAGGCAACAGAGCGAGACTCCATCTCAAAAAAAAAAAAAAAAAAAGAACTCCCACACATAAAAGAATATTACTCACAATAAAATTCTCTTTAAATCACAAAACCATGAGAAAAAGCACAATGAACAAAAAGGCAATAGAAACAATAGATAGTCACACCAGCAAAGGCTTCAGTTATTGGAGTTATGAGATGTAGAATATACAAATACTATCTTTGAAGAAATAAAAGAGGGGATGGAAAGTACAGTTGACCCTTGAACAACAGGGGTTTGAAGTATGTGTGCAGGTCCAATTATACATGGATTATTGTCCTGCCTCTGCCATCCCTGAGACAGCAAGCCAAACCCCTCCTTTTCTTACTCCTCAGGCTACTCAATGCAAAGATGACAAGGATAAAGACCTTTATGATGTTCTACTTTTACTTAGTAAATATATTTTCTCTCAGATTTTCTTGGTAACATTTTCTTTTTTTCTAGTTTATTGTAAAAATACAATATAAAATACATAAAACGTGTTAATTGACTATTTATTGGTAAGACTGACTTCCTGTTAACAGTATTCTATAGTAGTTAAGTTTCAGGGGATTCAAAATTTACACATGGATTTTTGACTGCATAGGGATTTGGCACCCCTAGCCACCACATTGTTCAAGGGCCACTTGTGTTAGTAATGAACAAGAAATTATCAAAACTAGGTGCAACGGGCATGATCTCTCACATATGTGGAATTTCTAAAAGTCGAACTTGCAGAACAATAGAATGATGGCTACCAGAGGCTGAGGGTTGGAAAGCTGGGGAAAGGAGAGATGTTGATGAAGTGGGGTACGGAGTTTCAATTGGACGGGAGAAATAGGTTCTCGTGATCTATTACACAGCACAGTGACTATAGTTAATAATGTATATTTTAAATCTTCTTAGTACAAAGAAATAAGTTTTTTGACATGATAGATGTGTAAATTTGCCTGCTTTTTATCATTCCACGATGTATACATGTATTGAAAGATCACAAACCCCATAAATATATACAATTATTTGTTAATTAAAAATGAAATAAAACATTAAAAAGGATAATGGAATATCATGCTATGTGTGAGAGAGAAAATGGTCAAAAAACGATGGTGAGGGGGGTATATAAGGACACAGGAACCAGCTTGAAGAGACTCTGCTGGCCAAATCTGGATTAATTTGAATACCAAGATAAGTATAGACCATTGTGAAAAAATAATTTCTAAGTTCATACTTAGAATAATACATAGATAAATAGGGAAGAAGAGGGAGGGTTATTCCTTATAGTGGAATACCAAGTGCTGACTGTTAGATGTTGGGGAGTAGGGCTGGAATCGGAAAACAGTCCAGACAACTCTCACAAACATGTGGAACAAAAAAATTGCCATATACATATAGCATAACAAATTCAAAATGAAGCAGAAGTAAACTATTGCTTAGTGATACATGCATATGTGATGTAACACTAAAGAAAATAATGAGGATAATATATGATAGTGGTTGCTTCAGAAGGCATCTAGATATTGGTAATACTCTGTTTAGTAGTTTTAGGTTTCATGAATGCTCATTTTTAGCTTGTACATAAATTATGTGTATAGTTACTCATATATAAACATGTATATTTATATATAAACACGTATATATTGAGACAATGTCTTGTTCTGTTGAGCAGGCTGGCATACAATGGTAAGATCTTAGCTCACTGCAGCCTTGAACTCCTGGGCTCTAGCAATCCTCCCGCCTCAGCCTCCCAAGTAGCTAGGGCTACAGGTGTGCAGTACCACACCCGGCTAATTTTTATTATTTTTTTACAGAGACAGAGTCTTGCTGTATTGCCCAGTCTAGTCTCAAATTCCTGGCCTCAAGTAATCCTCCCACTTTGGCTTCCCAAAGTGCTGGGTGGGATTACAGGTGTGAGCCACCACACCTAGGCCTGTATAATTTTAAATAGAAAATGTTTCACAGTACAAACGTGAGCTTGAAGAGGAATTATGAAGAATTATAGACTATAATTAATTCTTAGTTTTGACTTTGGGCCATGAGTCAGTGCATTACATGGCCCCTCACATAAATACGGCATAGTTCTGTTTTAGTAAAATATTGGAGATTGTTGGTTGTTGGCAAATAAGGGATACTGTTTTCAGTCTTACCAAAAACATTTTACTAGTTTTTGGGGAAAGAAATAGTAAACAGTAAGTGCATAAAGTATTGCTGGAAAAATACGCAATGTAAAACTTTTGTAGGTTGTCAGGATTTAGAGTTAATTTTCATTAGCTTACCTTTTGTACTTTTAAAGGTTTTATCATTTAATTTTTATTTAAAAGTTTGTAACTAAAAGGATTTCAATCACCTACAAGACATTTTGAAAAGTTTAAAAGTATAATCTTCATAACATGTGCCTCAGCATACCTTAATGTTAAAATAGGTGATACAGAACAGGTTTTTAACATTGATCAACATAGAAGCAGATGCTTTGTTGGTAGAGCTCTTTACTCTGATTTTTATACTGAATTTAGTGCCATTCCCATTGTTAATATTCTCTCCCACTTTATCTTGTATGAGACCCTGAGCTTGTTGATAATTTTGCTGTTTTATAGCACCTTGATACCTTTCCAGAATTAATTCTGAGGTACCATATTCAATTTGTTTACAGATACATTAGATAGAACTTTAGGAGACAAAAGGCATCTGGTGACCGTAGAAGTGGAAGCAAGGCCAATTGAAACATCGTCTGTTACGCCAGTGATTGAGTATGCTGAAAGTATCAGTGAAGGCCTTTTGAAAGTCTCCAAAGAGGCCATTGAAAGTGGAATTCACAGCGCATGCCTCCAAGGTAAGGCACTCAGATGAGAGAGTAAGCATTAGTATCACACTCAACCATTTAATCACTCCTTATATTATAGATTTTTTCAGTCTTTTTCCTAACTTTGTTAGTGTTTTCTCCCTATTCCTTTGCACTTCTCATTACTTCTCAATACACATCGAGCATAGTATGATACAATTTTTTTCCCTTGTCTAGGACCATTGCTTGGATCCCCAGTTCAAGATGTAGCAATTACTTTATATTCCCTGACAGTTCATCCTGGTACCTCCACAACTATGATTTCTGCCTGTGTCTCAAGATGCGTGCAAAAGGTATAGAACTATCCTAATCTTTATGGCTTTCAGGTGACTCTTCTGAGTATAGTACCACTGATCTTGCAGACAGCTGTGTTTACAGAGTCTTATCTTGTGTCTTTGCCTCCTCAGCCTTGTGGTCAACAAGAGTTCTTATGGAGAATCTTTTGATTTCTTAATCACCAGGCTTTTATTTCAAAGAGGATCTTAGAAATTACTATCTAACATGGATTGCTATTGGAATATACTCTGATAAAGAGGCAAGCTTCCTTAAGTGGCATTTCTGCTTTCCCCATCCCTGACAGACAGCTATTAGAGGCAAGCATGGTAGGTTTGACTGGAAGACAGATCTGAGGCTAGCTTGGCCCAAGATGGACTGTAATCTAAAGAACATTAAAGATCCAATATTGGTTCCAATTTTGGAGATTGTTATTCAAATAAGATTGCTTTAGTGCTTGCTTCAGCAGCACATACACTAAAATAGGAATGATATAGAGATTAGCATGGCCCTGCACAAGGATGACATGCAAATTCGTGCAGAGTTCCATATTATTTCTTTACTTATATTAAATTATAAGATTGCTTTAATTAAGGATCATTGAAACTAGTTAAGTCCCACTGAATAACAGATTCAGGCTAAGCACCTTCTCTTCTCAAAGCATCAAGCAATGTGGTGTTCTTGGTATGGTTATCTGGGGAGTTTGTCCTTAAGTGTCATGGACTCTCCACTTCCTGCCTCATTAACCTACCAGAACTGGATTAACTCCCAGGAGTGTGGTATGCTGAATGCTGATTCCGTACATTCCTCTCAGCATTTAACTACCCTAATTTTTTAGGTGATTGATTTTGCATTATTTATGCTTGCTTTTATAGCCATTTTCTAATACGTGGACTGTGTTTGAGACCCAATTTTCTGTAATTGTACTTGAATCTATAATTACAAAGTTAATTTAAGTATCCCAAGCCCCTGACTTAAGAAAGCCAAACTTAATATCTCTTTCACATGAGTTTAAATTTATACTTCTTAAATAGCTTTTTGATTAAAAACAAAGCTTTGAAAAAAGTTTAAGTGTTGTTCACTTAATAGTTAGAAATGTTACCTGCAAAGTAGTTATGACTATATTATTGAGAAAATTCACCCTCAAGTAATTTTTTTTTTTTTTTTAAGAGACAAGGCCTCACTATGTTTCCCATGCTGGTCTTGAACTCCTGGGCTCAAACAATCTGCCCACCTCAGCCTTCGAAACCCAAAGTGCTAGGATTACAGGTGTAAGCCACCATCATTGCCTGTCCCCAAGTAATTTTTAAAGTTTATGGGAATCTGAAAAATAATGTTTCTAAATTGACCCCAAGCCCCCAATATATCGGCCTGTCCTTCAAAGTGTAACATGTCTTCTAAAAATAAAGTCTGTATTTCTGTGTTCATTCACCTTTTTAATAAGATTATGACAGAGAACAAGAATTAACTTTATGGGGGCTTACATTTAGTCTTTAGTTTTAATTCATTACTTCAAACAAAATACTCCTAATGGAAGTACTGCTACCCTTGTTACGCTTCTTGTAATGGGGAGTCTCCTTCTCTCTGCTTGTAAGTGCTTCATGTATTTATTGAGTCATCTGTGTTGTGCTTATAGTTCACCAGGCACTGAGAAGGACACAAATAGGATTAGATTTTACTCTACCTAAAGGAGCTTGTGATTTCGTAAGGGAATTAAGTATAACCAAAGTATTAGATAAAATGGGCAAATGCCATGAAAGTAGGAAGCAGGGAATTGGGGAGGATTCTTGGAAAGATTTATATTTGAGCTGAGATGATTTTGGAGGACTTGGGCACGGTGGGGGACCTTCCAGACAGAGATAAGAGTCTTTTTAACTGTATTATCAGATGAAGGCAGGGGAGTCCGTGTGTTGAAAAAGTAAAATAGTGTCAGACTGTAGAGAAATCTTTAAAAACTACATTAAAGAGTTTGAACTTTGTTCTGAGAATAGTGGAGCATAATTTAAAGGTTTCGAAGGGAGAAGTATCAAAGTACAGAAGGAATTTGAATAGGGAAGAGATAGTTGAGGACAGGAAATGGACTAAGTTTGACATAGGATACCAGCAATAGGAACAGCGGGAAAAAAAATCTTACAGCTTACTTGGGGAAAAGGAAGTCAAAGGTGAACTGAAGACTACTGATGTCATCATAAGAAAAAGGGATGTGTGTAGAAGTGTTTAGAAAAGAAAATGATGAGCTCAGTGTGGGACATGTTGAAGAACTGTAGATACTCAGACACTATCCCAAAGCAGGTCAATGGAGTACAAGACTGGAGTACTCAGAAACTATGGGCTGCATAGGATTTAAAGCTTTTGAGGAAGCCATGTTGAAGGTGTTTTTGAAGCTCTCCAGATAGGTAATATTGCCAGGGAAAAATTATGAAAAGAGGACTAAGAACAGTTCTGTGACCATGGTATGCCCTAGATACACAGAATTCAATCCTTTTCTTTATTGTAGCAGTTTTTTCTCTTAATTTTTACATCTTTTTCAATTCCATTATTCTGAAAGGCATTTTCAGTTTCCACAGTCTTTATATGCGTGTTCTTCTTGGCCTTTGAAATGTAAGATTCTAAATAAAAGATTTTACATAATGTTTCTATTACCTTATTGCATTACATTTTTCCAAGCTCTCCCCTTTATTGCTGTCTGTGGCATGTGGCATGGCATGGACTGTAATTATGGACATCAGGAACAGCAACATGAGGTTTAAATATGAACAAATGAATCTTTGAAAGGAGAGGACTTCTGTGACTCTGACCACATGTTCACAGTCATTTTTTATAATCAGACTTTACTAAACACCTCTCCTTGCATCATACCATACAAAAGATCTATAAATTATGTTACCATGCTTATTATACCAGCAAATATTGTAGTTGTTGACGTCTTATAAAATGTTACCTTTAAAGAGAGAGTTAAAACAAGCTTATGTCTTTTTGTATGAGCTCTAGGCTTAAGAGTATGGGCAGTATTTATTTATGAAAGATAAGTTAACATTCTTTAATTTCTTTAGGCTCTGAAGAAAGCTGATAAGCAAGTTTTGGAGCCTCTGATGAATCTTGAGGTTACCGTAGCTAGAGATTATCTCAGCCCTGTCCTGGCAGATCTGGCACAAAGAAGAGGAAACATTCAGGAAATTCAGACTCGCCAGGACAACAAAGTTGTTATTGGATTTGTTCCCTTAGCAGATATTATGGTAAGTACTTTGTAATGGAAAAGTACATATTCTTCTTAATTCAGGGGTTATAATATGCCAGTGAATAGACAATCAATAACCTGAAAGGAACATTAAGGCTTTGATTTAGGGAATAAATGTTACGTTTCAACCAGCAGGAATGGTTAGGACTTTGAATTTAAATTGTTGGGAAATCCAGGGATTCTACCATTACAAGGGGGTATTTGTAGTCCTGCAAAGCTTGAGATGTGCTGTACCAAAATGTGGTGCCAGTCTATATGATCATTTTTTCCCTGCCAAGCATTTATCTTACTTCTGCCATTGTCAGTTTTAAGGCAAGTTATCATTCTTCTCCCCTATCAGCCTCTTCTGCTCCAGGACAGGCACCTGGGTTGCCAGCAGAGTAGTAGGAAGGGCACAGCCATCTAATGAATACATCTGTAGCACACTTGCACTACTCTGCTTTCTGTCCTCGATATTTTTATATCTAACTTACCCTGAAAAAAGTTAAATGATCTGTTTGAAGGAAGTGATATGGCTAAGCCACATAAGTGGCAACATCACTTTTCCCTAATAGTCAAAAGATAATCAGCAGGAAGAGAAACCTGAGGCTTAAATTTGATAATATAAATGACCTAAATTATTTTGCTTAGGGTTATTCAACTGTGCTTCGAACGCTAACATCAGGCTCAGCTACTTTTGCCTTAGAACTATCTACTTATCAAGCCATGAATTCTCAAGATCAAAATACACTGCTCAACCGGAGAAGTGGTTTGACCTAAATGTTTGTTTTTGAGAGAAATTCAGGAGCACCTAGCTACTTCATTTTCAGTAAGAACAATTTTTATTGCACAAATAAAGTACTGTTTCAGTACATTCAGAGAACTAGATAAAAGATATACCTTAAGCTTTGATAGTGGCGCTGGAGCCACCCGTTTTAATTTAACGAGAAATATGCTTTGATGTTTAAAGCCACTGTACCTGAATCATGCTGTTCATCTATGAAGTTATTACTATTAGTAGCAAACACTCAACTCTTTGGAAGAGTGCTATCACGAAGTTGTGTTTCTTTTGTGTCTTTAAGCTTATCTCAAAGATGCCAGGCCTCTATATGTAATAAGAAATAAAAGGGTCAAAGGTCCAATCAATAAAAATATTTTATTCAAAAAAGTCTTAATATCTTATTTTACATGATTTCAAAATAAAGTTGACTGTAGTACAGATTGGTGTGCCTTTTTCCCTTTCATTTTTACACGTTCTCATGGTTACAATATCCAGCATAAAGAGGTTGTGCAGCTATTCCACGTCTGTAGATAGATAACATGAATAAAGATATTTTAGGTATCATTTATGTCATCTTAGAAATTTACATTAGAATCACTAAATCACAGCATTACTGAAAAGGGAAGAAAATTAAAGCAACTCAAGATGGAGTTCGAAGTTACACCAAAATTTTTGGTATCTATAAAACAGTTGTAAGTCTGAGTATATCTTCTTTACAGGTATTATTAGCTACAAAAAAATAATTCCTGGTTTCTTCTAATTATTATTTCTTAGGTAACACACATTTCTATTTATAGCAAAAGAAACTAGCTAACACTGAATAGGAAGGCTAAAAATCACACTGGACTTAATAGTATCCTAGCTTGAGAAACAAATATTTCTTACTCGACCATCCTGCAGCGGTGCCTTGTCAGTCTGTCATAGGCGCCATCCATATCTCTGACATCTTTGGAGCTCCAGAGTCTCTCACCAACAGCACTTGCCCGAGGCCTAAAATTTAAACCACACATCCCCCCCAAGCAGTTTATGTTTAGTACTTTTGTGTTTAGATGGAGAAGGAAAGCTAAGGCACCTTAATTCTTAACTCAAATGTTATCATGTAAATCCCATACCATAATCTCGGAGTGAGGTTAGTTGCATCCACATATTCTCCCCATAGACAAGCTTCTCCACCAATGAAAAGTTGTTTCTGTTCCCGAGTACCTAAATTAAAATCATTGAATTGATATAAGTTCAGAAACTCAAAGCTTGTGCACAGAGGCAATATTAATTTCTTCATCAAGATTTGTTTCCTCTGTCTTTATCCTAGGGCAACATTTCTCTCCTGTGGTCAGCAAGACCTTGGGAGATGTTAATGGTTGTGGCACAAAAAAGGTGGCCCCTCTTCCCCCTCCCAAAAAATAATGGTTGCAAACTTTATTCCCAGCCCTGACCCATGGTTCACAGTGTGTGTTAGCCCCATAGATTAACGTAGTGGGCCAGTATTAAACAGTTTTATTTTGGTTGTATGCAAACTTATCTGGACACCGGAAACCATTTTTCAAATCCCTGGTTATCTATTTAGTAGTGTGCCAGGGAACATAAGTTGGAATACTAGTTTTTTAGTGGACTGTGACCATTCCTGCCTTTAATTTCTACCTCTTGGCATTTAAAACAAAAATTGAATACTTAATTTTTTTTTTTTTTTTGAGATGGAGTCTCGCTTGGTCACCCAGGCTGGAGTGTGGTGGCGCAATCTTGGCTCACTGCAACCTCCTGGGTTCAAGCAATTCTCTGCCTCCGCCTCCCGAGTAGCAGGGATTACAGGTACCCCAACGCCCGGCTAATTTTTGTATTTTTAGTAGAGATGGAGTTTCACCATCTTGGCCAGGCTGGTCTTGAACTCCTGGCCTCATGATCCACCTGCCTCAGCCTCCCAAAGTGCTGGGATTACAGGCGTAAGCCACTGCACCCAGCCACTTAATGCTTTTTAAAAATCAGTAATTAACACTTTTTGATCCTCATAAAATTCATTGCATATAAAATTACCAATTAATAAGACCTATGGTTCTGAAACGTTTTTAAATACCAAAATCCTTTTTCAAGGATTTTGTACTAAAGGCTGATGTACAAAATTGGACAAAGTAGAGTGTTCTTTAGGAAGGGGATCTGAAAGCCTGAAGCTCCACCCTTCAGATGTCCCATCCACCAAGGATTCTACTCCTCAGAATCCTAAGACAACACAGCCTGAAATCCACTGAACTAAAACTGTAGCTTTGGTTAGGTGTCTTACATTGGAGAAGCAGTTCAGAAGAGGGCATATAAGGTTAATGCAATCAAATAGCTTTAGAATGTAGAGAGTGAGGAGTCATTGAAAATGGAGATAAAATCTAGGGGGATCTATAATACTTTCGAAGTTCTTGAATTTAGGCAACTATATGGTTTCTTGAGAGTTTAAAATGATACTGAGCTTAAAAAAAAGTACATAAAATCAAGGATCAAACAAAAGATAGGTAGGTGGTAGGTGATATCTAGGTAAGGATTTCTGGGGTGGGAGGTTAGGGGAGAAAACTCATAAAACAAAGGTAACAATGGTTGCTTCACTTACCATCAGCTTCACAGTAACTCACAACACTTGGACCAACTGCTTCACTTACCGCCAAAATCAAGAGGTTCCACTGTATAGTATTTCCTCCAATCTTGTCCATAACTAATCAAATCTAAGTACCAAGGAGCAGAAAGGATTACGGGGAAGCCAGATGCTGTGACTTTGCTGAGTTCCTCAGGATACGCGTTGTCTTTCCATACTTCAACTATTGTGCCTGGCGCAAGCTATTAACGTTACAAATTGCAATACATATTATTAGGCGTAGAACATAGCAGATGAAATTGAAAGTTTAAGGCATTATTACTAGGAACATAATTTTCTAAGATCCTTAAAAAAAATCTGCACTTCCTTTTTCCCCTTCAGAGTTAGTGCCATGTGATATTCATTTTAGGGACTTAAAATGAAAAGTTTCATCAACCTTAAGTTTGGATATTTAACTTTTGCTTATATATGGATACCACTTAGGTTCAGTTAACTAAGGCTGAGACTTGCATTTTAGTCTCATTTCTACCAAACTTACCTTGGAACTATGAGGTCCAAAGTGGTCACTAACCACACTGGAAAGGTAATACTAGTAGTTAGACTTGCAAATTCCCAGTTGCCCCAAGAAAAATAATTCTCTTACATTGATCAGATGCAGTCTTCACAATGCTCACCTTCACTTTATCATCAAAAACCTCCTGCCAGACAATGGATCCCTTGTTTATGGTTGCAATAATATCCAAAACCCTAGTATTACAAAAAAATTATAGTTATTTTAGATCACAAGCTTAACAATATGTTTAAAACATGTATTTTTCTATCAAGGATTTCTTGCATTTTGAGAGGTGCCTTTCTGTATAGTACAGCTTTATAGCAGAAGCAGCTAAAGTTGGGAAGTGTCACAAGTAGTTCCCCCTTTTTAGCACATGATATAGAACCTAACGTAGTTTGGGGGTTTAATAATTATTTGCTGAATGAATGAGTTAAACATACCCCTAAGAAGTGGCCTCAAATTGAGTTGGTAGGCAACTCAGGAAATTGTATAAGCAGCAATCTCTTAAAATTTTATGGCTGTCTTAAAATGATAGGGACCATGATCTAGCCTGTCATATCACATAAATTACATGTAAAAGTTGCTGACAATCAGTCCACAAATATTTACAGATATTTAGACAATGCCAGGTGCTCTGCAGATAAATAAAATTTAAATGCATCACACAAAAAGCTGAATAGGCAAAGGCTGGAACCTGGGCTTGCCAAATAAATGGTATGGCATAAGGGTTGGCAACTACAGCTTGCAGGCTGTTTTTGTATGTCTTATGGGCTAAGAATGGTTTTTATATTTATAAAGCATTTTTTTTCTAATTTTTTTTTTTTTTTTAAGTTAAAAGAAAATTGTACGTGGCCCATGAAGCCTAAAATCTTTACTCTCTGGCCCTTTACAGAAAAAGTTTGCCAATCCCTGTAGAGAGCAGCATGGTCTAGTAAAACTTCCTGGGATGGAAATGTATATATATGCACTTCTCAGTATGGCAGTCACTAGCCTCAGCTGGCTACTGAACACTTGACATGTGGCTAATGCAACTGAGTAGCTGAATTTTTAACTTTCATTAATTTTAATTAATTTACATATGGACAGACACCTGTGGCTATGGCTACTATACTGGGTAGCACAGCTATATAGTAAAATAAATGCTCCTGGAATTGACAAAATGGAATGAATTCCAGGGGCTGGATGGTAGTGAAGACTTCACAGGGTAGCCAGGGCTTCAAGCTGAGTTTTATTGATTGATTGATTGATTGAAACAGAGTCTCACTCTGTTGTCCAGGCTGGAGTATAGAGTGCAGTGGTGTGATCTTGGCTCACTGCAACCTCCACCTCCCAGGAGATTCTCTCTCAGCCTCCCAAGTAGCTGGGATTACAGGCACCCACCACCACGCCTGGCTGATTTTTGTATTTTTAGTAGAGATGGGGTTTCACCATGTTGGCCAGGCTGGTCTCACACTCCTGGCCTCCGGTGATCTGCCTGCCTTGGCCCCCCAAAGTGCTGGGATTACAGGCGTGAGTCACCATGCCCAGCCCAAGCTGAATTTTTAGAACAGATGACTGCCTTCCTATATTTCAACAGGTATTGGAAAATACTTGGAGTCACCATGTTACTTATTTAAAACAAGCAGTAGGTACTGCTTCCTTTAGTGATTTTTCACATCTACACTTAGGCAAAGGATGTAGAGAAAATGTAAAAATAAAGCACATTACTAAATAAACTTTTACAAAAAGCATTAATAAAAACAGAAATAGGCTTTCAAACAACTTACTTTTGAATGTAGAAAGATTCCAGTTTTTTAAAATCTTTGCCAAAGCCTTTTTGCTTCATGAAATCTTGAATTTTTGGATTTGATTCCCTACAGCAAAAAGTGATTAAAATTTCATTAGAAGTTTGATATGCTCACTTTATTATTTAAAGCAGTATATATCCTTAATATCAGTTGTGCAGACTTAAAACTATTAAAGTTTGTAGGTAGTAAAAAGAAGCCTAAAAACTTAATTACAAGTTATCTTAATTATCCGTTGCAGTTTTTTCAAGAAGCTGACTTCCTGTAAAAATGGCTTTCTTTACCTTACCACCTTTCTCCTCCATTTAAAGCTATTTGCAGAGAGAATTTTTAATTGAAAAATCTTTCCTATTTAATCATCGATTGCCCTCTTTCACTAAAGTTGTTCTCATTTCACAGTAGTCTTTTTTTGAATCTCCATTTTCTTCTGCATCTTGTTTTTCCTTAAGCTTTACTTTGCCATACCACCCAAATGTACATTCTACAAAAATCTACCATCTCAGGAGTCATGTTGCCCAATTTAAACCCTTACAAGCAGGCATGTTACTCTTAAGTCTTCCTTACGGTGTGGAGCCTTCTACAGCTACTTCAATGCAACAGGTTTTTT
>NW_012099654.1:3960097-3964565 GCF_000951045.1 Mandrillus leucophaeus
AAATCATCTTACCAACATTTAAATTCCACTTCATCTCCTCCCAAATGAATGAATTGATCTGGAAACACCTCACTAATTTCTTTGAAAAATGTAGTAAGGAAGCTGTATGTTGTATTCAGAGTAGGGTTTATAGGTCCAAAAGAGTCCAACTTGTTTTGTCTACTGTAACACGGAGTCAGGAGGTCTTTCTGACCTAGAAGAAAATATTATTAAGATTCTTTTTAAAAGAAGTGAACTCATTATAAAGATCTGGTTTTCCACATGATTTTATTATGTCATTTTATTGAAGCTACAAGATTATATACACAAAAGATGAGCATGTTTACTAAGAGCTAGTAATTTCTTCCAAATAAGAAGGAAATGTTTCCTGAATCCTGTTCTCTTTGCCTCTTTGTTTCCCATTATATCTGAGATTTTATCTATGTCAAATGTTAACTCCTAAATCTTCAGTTTGCCTCAACCCTTTTTCTTGAGCTTCAATTCATATTTCAAATTCCATGCTGGATACAACTGGAAATCCTAACTGTACTTCAAATACAAGCTAACAAAACACAACATCTGCAGTCCCTAAGCTCCCTTTCTCTAGCTTCCGATTTTCGTATTCTAGCAAGGGTACCATCATCATCCTAGAGTATATACCTCTTCTCTCTCCTGGAGTGCATCAGTTGCCAAGTTCCATGGATAGTTCCAGAATGTCTCTCAGTTCTGTCCATTATTTTCCATTCCCACTATCACCCTCCTGGTCCAGAACTCCAATCTGTCACTTTCCCAAAGGTTTTCCAAAAGTGTGGTTCCCATCATGTTACTCCTCTGCTCAGAAATGTTCACTGGTTTCCAGTGTGTCCTGATGAAGTTCACATTCCTCACCAAAGACCCTCTAATGTACTCTTCCAGATTTACCTCTCACTATTCCCCATGTCTACTCTAATAATATTGAGCAATTATAAATGTTGGTACTGTGCTATGTGCTTTACATTATTTAATTCTCAAAAAAATTACGTGATAGCTACTACTAATTCTCATTTTAGAGATGGAGAAACTGAAGATGAGATATTGTAACTTGCCCAACGTCACCTAGTTTATAATGGCAGAAGCAAGATTCAAACCCAAGCTGTCTGGCTCCAAAGCCAAAGTTGTAATCATCACCCTATAATGCCTCCTACTCTGCTACACTCTACTCCAGCTACATACCTGTCAAGCATATCTTACACTTTTTGCACGCCTTTCCTTATGCCATTTCCTCTACCAGAAACGTGAATATATTCTGTGATCACTCAAAAGCATTTTAAGTGTCACCTCATCTATGAAACCATTTCTTGAATTCACTTATGTTCTACTTTTTGTAATCACTTTTTGTTTTCTTTTATTCCCTTTTTTATACTTTAGGCAGTACCTAATCACAATGATTTGCTCACAGTAGACACATAGTAGTTACTGAATTGTATCTGTCAATAGCGTTACTGATAGACCAATCACAATTAAGAACAAAATGAGCAAACACTAGGTCATAAAATAAATGCAGTACCTCAAATATTTACTTTTGCAACTTATAAAATACAACTCCTGGCCAGGCGCAGTGGCTTACACCTATAATCCCAACACTTTGGTAGGCTGAGGCGAGCCGATCATGAAGTCAGGAGATCAAGACCATCCTGGCTAAAATGGTCTCTACTAAAAATACAAAAAATTAGCGTGGTGGCGGGCGCCTGTAGTCCCAGCTACTCAGGAGGCTGAGGCAGGAGAATCTCTTGAACCTGGGAGGCAGAGGTTGCGGTGAGCCAAGATCATGCCACTGCACTCCAGCCTGGGCAATGGAGCGAGACTCCATCTCAAAAAACAAAACAAAAACAAAAATTAGCTGGGCATGGTGGCGCATGCCTGTAGTCCAGGTACTCAGGAGGCTGAGGCAGGAAAATTGCTTGATCCTGGGAGGTGGAGGTTGCAGTGAGCCAAGATTGTACCACTGCACTCCAGCCTGGGTGACAGAGCAAGACTCCATCTCAAAAAATAAAAAATAAGATAAAATAAAACACAACTCCTTACCTTTTCCCCAAGATAGTGTATGCCCAGGGGTATCAAATTCTGGCAGGACTCGAATTCCTCGTAATCTGGCATATTCAATCACCATACGGACATCATTTGGTGTATAAACATGAGACAAAGAATAGCTTCCCTGTAAAAGTCATATTTATTCAAGTTAAAATGTACAATGTAGATTTGATCCTGGAAATTAAAAATTGTGCTTGCATTTGATATCTGACAGCGAATTTTTTCACTATGAATTTTTTCACTATAACAATTGTGCTTGCATTTGATATCTGACAGCGAATTTTTTCACATATTAGTTTAATGTGATATTAGAGGACTCATTTAAAAATAATATAGGGCCATAGTTTCAGGAGTAGGAAATTTCCGAAAGAAAATTTCTACTAAGTCACACATACTCAAAGGATGATAGCCGTTTTGGGGCTTTTGTCAAATCATTTGTTTACCATATTTTAGCAATAAATTCTCAGTATACTTTGGGCTAATCCCAGATTTACTGGTAGAAATATCTGTCTCCATCAGTGCCCCCTGTTTCAAGAGTGTCTACTATCATGCTGTTTCAACTTCCATGTAGGCATACAACAAAACAAATGTCTCCAAAGTGAGACTTCTGAAAACACTGCTCTTGTCAATTTTAGAGTCAAAATGTACACCTTATTACAAAGCATAGCTATTGTCCTGCAAAGGACTATCAGCTTGAATTACTATCAGCTTGAAAAATTCCCATATAGACTCTGTAATAAGTGACTTGGTTTTTAATGATTACCTCAGTCCCTTTATAGGTCACTTGAAAAATTAGAACTCAATATTGTAACTAAAGTTCTATCAAAGCTGTTCCTTAGTACATTTCTCAAACTATGGGCTATAAGTGCTCAATGGCAGAAAAGTAGTCTTGTCTCCCAGCACCGCATATCAAATTTCTATCAAGACTAGATTTAACTACCAGTTTATAGTAAATACAGGGACATGTTAATTGACACTATGGGGTGCTATCAGCAAAACCCAGACTGTGGGAAACTGTAGGACACATGACTCAGTTTCTTCAACAACAAATTACAGGAGAAAAAGGTGGGAAGAGGGGACCCATAGATCAAAAGAGAATTACTAGACATATTAACTCACCACAATTATGGAGCTTATTTGTATCCCACTGCAAATTTTTTAAAATAATTTTTTAAATAAGAGGAAAAGACACTTGGAGAAATGTGAACACTGATTGGCTGTCTAGATTACTGTTAATTTTTTAGCTGCAATCATGTATTATGGTTATTTTTTCTTAAAGAACGGGCCTTTTGACAGTGAGATATGATGATGGATTTTATTCAAAACAACAGGATGGGGCAGGGCTTGTCTGCAGGAGTTTAAGTGATACAAGACTGACCATGTATTCATGTTTGAACCTGTGTGATCAGAACATGGGAATTCATTAAACTATTCTATATCTGTATATGTTTGAAATTTGCCATAATAAAAAGTAAAACAAAAGGAAACAAAAACATAAGTGCTGTTAGCACATTTTAGCCTACATATATAACATTGGAGAAAGTTTTGGAATTATGGCCAGAGGACAGAATTTAGACTCCTGGCTCTGTCCCATCCTAACCACAACTTTAGACAAGACGCATCACTTCTCTGGATGTCAGGTACCTTTCTTTGTATTACAGGGATATTAAACTAGGGGACACTGAGGGTCCCTCCCAGCTCCACTGGTCCGTAATACAGTCAATTTGAACACTGTTAACTGAGACTACCATTATTTTCTAAGAAAACACTCTCACCTCTAAAATTCCCTACTTCATGTAGTTTCTCAGAGAAAAATAGTCATTTATGGATTTCCAAACAATTATGTTTAAAACAAATACACTGTTGGACAACTTGATAAACATATTATCTTAACCATATGTAATTTGAGAATTATTCAGGGCTTCTACCTTAAGGTGTTAAATTTCGATTTACACTTCCCCAGAGATTGTTTATATTCACAATAACAATTACAGTAACAGTTATAACAGTAACAAAAAACAGTTTTATGGATGTAAAATGCTAAGTCACAGCCAAAAAAAATTAAAAACCATAAACATCTGATTTTTACACTTTGATTCTATCCATAAGAACAAACATTTAAGTTACAAACTTGTAATGAAACTATACCCAGTGTTTTTGTAGACAGAGTACAATACAATTTACTCACTTTATTGCTTAACTCAGGAAACGCGATGCTCTGATATGGGAAAGACTGGTCATCGACTATGTGCCAGTGAAGAACATTAAACTTATTAAAAGCCATGGCATCCTGCAAGCAAACATATTTAAAAATTATATACTGCAGGTATCATATACAATCCATATTACCTATCTACATTTGGAATTGCTTCCAATACGTCTGCTTCCTTTAAAAATAATTTTTTTTTTTTTTTTTTTT
>NW_012099654.1:3964646-3980404 GCF_000951045.1 Mandrillus leucophaeus
CTCCCACTTCAGCCTCTTGAGTAGCTGGGACTACAGGCGCCCACCACCATGCTCAGGTAATTTTTGTATTTTTTGTAGAAACAGGGTTTTGCCATGTTGCCCAGGCTGGTCTGGAACTCCTGGGCTGAAGCCATCCAAAGTGCTGGGATTTGGCTAAAATTTATTTTTCAGCAAAGAAAGAATGAGAAGAAATAGAAATTCTTCATCATACATACTTCACATGACACGTCAGTATACAAAAAGCCTCTGGAGATGTATTTATTCTAGACTGTGAGTTGTAACTTTGCTCTATGGGAGGAGAGCAAGCTTATAAATTCCAAGTATGTAGGGGACTGCCAAGAATGCAAAATGGTTCTTGGCTGCCACTGTGTTTGGGAATAGAGCAAAGGGAAAATGGGGCATTCATTTAAGTACCAGGACTTATAATTCCCACAGTTCTGAAATTTGAGTCCCAACCAAGAATTTCATTGCAAACTCAATACAATTCTCCCAGAGAAATTTTTGGGTGAATTGAGTTATTAATTTTATGTATACTCTAGAGGAATAACCAATATAATATTTATATAAAACATAAACACTACTTTTAAAAGATGAAAAATAATAAGGGAGAAGATTTGTCCAACAAGATCATGAAAACTTAAAGACTCCCTCTTCATCAAGGCTGAAGGGATTTGGCTGATGGAGTTAGGAAATCTTTTACATAAAAGGGGATTGTGCAGATAAATATATTGAGGATTAAAGGAGGATCTTCACTCTCAGAGAAGGGTGCTAGAAATAGAGGTGTTAATTGGAATTGAGCTTATTAATACAAACTCATGGTTTTTAACATAGACTAGGGGTTGGCAAACATTTTACATAAAGGGCTAGACAGTAAATATTTTGGCTTTGCAAGCCAGAGAGTTTGTTACACCTACTCCATTCTGCAATTGTAGAGTGAGACAATATGTAAACAAATGTATGTGGCTATATTCCTGTAAACTTTATTTGTGAGGCCAGACATGGTGGCTCACACCTGTAATCCCAGTACTTTGGGAGGCTGAGGCAGGAAGATTGCTTGGACCCAGGAGTTTGAGACCAGCCTGCATGACATAGTGAGACCTCATCTCTACTAAAAAATTTTTAAGAAATTAGGCGGGCATCGTGACACATGCCCGTAGTCCCACCCATTCTGGAGGCTGAGGTGGGAGGATTGCTTGAGCCTGGGAGGTTGAGACTGCAGTAAGCTGAGCTCATACCTCTGCACTCCAGCCTGGGGGTGACAGCGAGACCAAAACCCCATGTTTGTGAAAATAGATAGTGAACTGGATTTGACCTTTGGGTTACAGTTTGCCAACTCCTGATATAAACAGATAAAAAATTGGGAAAGATGTGTGTATGTTCATATAAATGTATACATACATAGGCACACACGTTTTCTAGCTGTCTCTGCTCAGAGGGTCTACAGTGACACCCTAGTAGCAATGAGCACACCTAGAGCCTAGATACTGGTTTCAAAATGTTGTTCACCACTAAAAGGGTTCCCTGAAGAAAAGTCTGAGGACACAGAAAAGACTGGGACAGGGAAGACAGGCCTGGAACATCATGTGCCAAAAAGAAAGAAAGTGCTCCAAGATTAAAGGGAACCTGCAAGGGAAATAAGAGGCAACTTGAAGGACTTCCAGTGACCAAAGCTGAGATAATTTGACTATTAAACAGGGAAAGTGGCCGGGCACGGTGGCTCACGCCCGTAATTCCAGTACTTTGGGGGGCCAAGGCAGGTGGATCACCTGAAGTCAGGAGCTCGAGACTAGCCTGGCCAACATGGTGAAACCCCGTCTCTACTACAAATACAAAAATTAGCGGGGCGTGGTGGTGCATGCCTGTAACCCCAGCTACTCAGGAGGCTGAGGCAGGAGAATCACTTGAACCTGGGAGGCGGAGGTTGCAGTGAGCTGAGCCCGCGCCATTGCACTCTAGCCCGGGCAACAAGAGCAAAACTCCATCTCAGAAAAACAAAAAACAAACAAACAAACAAACAAAAAACAGGGAAAGTAACAAGATTACAATCCTGAATAACATAGTAACCCATGAGTCAACACTGATAAAAATAATGAATACTTAAATAAAAGAGAAGGGATTGCTCTACCTTACACTTAAATGCCAAGTAATAAATGATAGAAGGAATGATGGAATTAGAAACATCACCACTGGGTAGCTACCTTAGTAATAACTGATTTAGGCAAGAACCATCTGTGGATGCTAAAACTAGTGAGTGAATGCTGGCTGAAGAATGGGATTTTACACTGTCTCAAGATCTCTTCCCACAAGATACTTAATTACTTGTTAAGTATGAAACGCTTTTAATTGACATCACAGTGGAAAAACCTGGCAGATGACATCTTAGGCAAGTTATAAGTGAACAATACCAGATATGAAATAAATAAGACATGGTGTCACCTGATATGCACTGAGAAGAACACAGCATCCTTTCTGCTTTATTCCTGCCAAAAAGGCATAACTGAATCTTATCTTCAAAGATGACAAAGTAAACATAGAAAACAAACATACAGCTGGGGACAGTGGCTCATGCCTGTAATCCTAGCACTTCAAGAGGCCAAGGTGGGCAGACTGCCTGAGCTCAGGAGTTTGAGACCAGCCTGGGCAACATGGTGAAACCCTGTCTCTACTAAAAATACAAAAAATTAGCCGGTGGTGGTGCATGCCTGTAATCCCAGTTACTCAGGAGGCTGAGGTTCGAGAATCATTTGAACCCAGGAGGCAGATTACAGTGAGCCAAGATCGGGCCACTGCACTCCAGTCTGGGTCACAGAGCAAGACTGTCTCAAAAAAAAAAAAAAAAAAAAAGAAAAAGAAACTTACAGTTTATAATATAAAATATACAAATAACTAATATGTTTAAAAAAAAAAAGGCTTATATTCACTAAAAAGCAAGGAAGTGCACATTAAAACAAGGAGATATATTTTATCATTAGATCAGCAACAAACGTGGCAAAGATGTACCACACTGTTGGCCAAGCATATGTGGCTATGACCGACCTGTCTAGAAGGCAGCCTGACAGTATATACCAAAAGTTAAAATGTACCAAAAATTAAAATATATACATCTTAAGCCCGGAAATCCACTTCTAAGAATTTATCCTCAAGAAATAATCTTGACAAGTGTACAAATATGTATGTGTAAAAACACTCTGCAGTTGCATTGATAATAAATTAACTTAGATGTCCATCAGCAAGAGACTAGTTAAAAAAAGTGAAATATTCAACTGTTAAAAGGGTGGCAAAGGCCAGGTGCGGTGGCTCACATCTGTAATCCCATCACTTTGCAAGGCCAAGGCAGGCAGATCACTTGAAGTCAGGAGTTTAAGATCAGCCTGACCAACATGATGAAATCCCATCTCTACTAAAAACACAAAAATTAGCCAGGTGTGGTGGTGGGTGCCTGTAATCCCAGCTACTTGGGAGGCAGAGGTAAGAGAATCACTTGAACTCGGGAGGCAGAGGTTGCAGTGAGCCAAGATTGTGCCACTGCACTCCAGCCTGGGTAACAGAGCAAGACTCCGTCTCACAAAAAAAAAAAGGGGGGGAGGTGTGGGGAGTAGCAAAAGTATGGTCTAATTTAAGTTTTTTAAAAACATTATATATGTTAATATATTCATTTTGTTTGTTTTGAGATGGAGTCTCGTTCTGTCACCCAGGCTGGAGTGCAGTGGTGTAATCTTGGCTCACTCCAACCTCCCTCTCCCAGGTTCAAGTGATTTTTGTGCCTCAGCCTCCCAAGTAGCTGGAATTACAGGTGTGCACCACCACGCCTGGCTAATTTTTTGTATTTTTAGTAGAGACAGGTTTCACCATGGTGGTCAGGCTGGTCTTGAACTCCTGACCTCAAATGATCCGCCTGCCTCCACCTCCCAAAGTGCTGAGATTACAGGCGTGAGCCACTGTACCCTGCCTAATATATTCATTTTTTAAGTCTAAAATGAGATAAGTAGGACATAAAAATGTATGTCGATCTTTGGCAAATGAAATTATGGGATGCCTGCCTATTTTTGCATATTTATATTGTTTAAACTTTTTACACTAAGCATTTATTTCTTAAAAGTGACAAGAGTGTCTTTTGGAGAAAAATTGCAGAGTATAATGTGAATGTAAAAATAATTTTTAGGCCGGGCGTGGTGGCTCATGTCTGTAATCCCAGCACTTTGGGAGGGTGAGGTAGGCGGATCACAAGGTCAAGAGATCGAGACCATCCTGGCCAGCATGGTGAAACCCCATCTCTACTAAAAACACAAAAATTAGAGGGGTGTGGTGGCACACACCGCTAATCTTAACTACTTGGGAGGCCGAGGCAGGAGAATTGCTTGAATCTGGGAGGCGGAGGTTGCGGTGAGCCAAGATCGCGCCACTGCCCTCCAACCTGACGAGAGACTGAGACTTCAACTAAAAAAAAATAACAATTTTAAAATAGCATATAGCATAGTGTCATCATAAATGATCAGGTGAAGGTGCAAAAAAACATGGGAGGAAACCTCCCCACCCCTACAAATTGGCAGGTGATGGTGGGGATTAACCAATAAAAAAAAGCCCATAGGAGAAAACAGTTATTGTCAACCTTCTTCCTAACCCATACCACCCCGGAGGTTCTGTATTCCTTTGGAATAGTTCCCTAGGTATAAAGCAGCACCTGGACTCCTTTCTAATGCCACTTACAAAAAAAGTAAGAGGAGGTCACAAAATTTAAAGGGCACTAACTAGAAGTATGGTGGCCATGTTTTCTTTTTTTTTTTTTTGAGATGGAGTCTTGCTCTGTTGCTCAGGCTGGAGCGCAGTGGTGCAATCTCCGCTCACTGCAACCTCCACCCTGGGAGGGTTCAAGCAATTCTCCTGTCTCAGCCTCCCTTGTAGCTGGGATTACAGGCACACACTACCACGCCTAATTTTTGTATTTTTAGTAGAGACGGGGTTTTGCCACGTTGGCCAGGCTGGTCTTGAACTCCTGACCTCAGGTGATCCACCTGCCTCAGCCTCCCAAAGTGCTGGGATTACAAGTGTGAGCCACCACACCTGGGTGGCCATGTATTCCTAACCAAAAGTCTAGACACATGATTTGAGAAAAGGGAGTATATGTAAGGGGCCAATGGGCATTGTTTAAACTTTCTCTTTACAGTCTTGGCTAAATACATGTTATACATGGCTCTCGCACTGAAAATAGGAGGGTGACTCTCAAGGGGACCTCCACATCACAGCTGAGGAAATACACTAGGGACTGAGGAAAGAATGTCCGGTGCTTATACAAATTTCCCCGTTCCAACCTACCAATAGTAACCAACGTAAAGTTACAACACAAAGGAGATACCTTCAGAATAGACGATGGATTAGAATGAAGTACTTACTTACCAGAGTTTTAAGAATAATCTTAACTGGCAGATAGTGTCTGGATGTATCAATCAAAATTCCTCTGTGAGGAAACCTTGGAGAATCAATAATGGTGGATTCATTGATGGTGAACTATAAGACAAAACAAAATTTTGCTTTAGTTTTAGAATTTTCTGTTGTCTTGAACTCAGTGAAGACTACAGCTACTTATACAAGCATTTCATAAAATATTAATTTAGAACAATAAAAAGTATGAAATTTACATTTACCAGCTAAGATAAATATCTGGGGAAAAGAAACCTTCAGGAAACAACAGCTAAACAGGTTACATTTTTTTCTATTAGTAATTTGTCTAACAATTTTTAGTAACATAATAATCATACTTACAGTCCCACAAGAATCTTGATAAACTAACTGGCTAAAGGTCTCTAAACCTGAGGAAAGTAAAATTTAATGCATTAATTTATAAACAAATTGAGATGATAAAAGCTATATTATTCAACCAGACTCATAACCAGGTAAGGCAAATATAATTAAATATAGTGTTATACCTGTATCCTCTAAAATATATTGTTATACCTACACCTACAGCCTCTACCATAATTTCTAAAATCGAAGCCAAATTTAAAAAAAAATCCATTGCACTTCTCTACTCATCTAATGAAAGTGCTTTACTTCATTGTACCCATACCCTGGGGTTTGTTTCAATATACACAAAAGAAGAATAGTAATTTAATACCAGTTTCTTAATAAATTTATAGCACTATGAGAGAATTTTTATAATCAAATATAGTCACTTTTAGAAGGTACCTAAATGTAACAGGGAAAAATGGCTGGAAAAACGATGAAACTATAAATAAAGGCCAATTTACAATATACAGTGTTTTACTTATAGCTGCAAAGACTAACTTCTGAACATTTTTTACTCAAGTGGATTATTCCCTGAATATACCAGTTGACAGGCTAATTCTTCTAAATGGCCTTGACTTGATTCAGATTCCTCATTCTAGCTGACAGCTATATAGCCAGGGAATTTATATCTTAAGAACAGTACAGTCATCTTTCCTATGCCTTCCTCTCTCCCCAATGTCATCAAGTACAGGTTCATGCTGGGAAGAATAACTTTGAAAGTTTCTGTTAAGTGACACTACATTCAATAATGATCAGTTTAGAGTACACTACTCCGAAAGTCTGATGGTAAACAGAAAATATGGACTTCTTGGACTAGAAATCTAGCCACTGCATACTCGCAAGACTGGTTTTTTTTGTTGTTGTTGTTTTGGGTTTTTTTTTGAGATGGAGTCTCGCTCTGTCCCCCAGGCTGGAACGCAGTGGTGCCAGCTCAGCTCACTGCAAGCTCCCTCTCCCTGGTTCAAGCAATTCTCCTGCCTCACCCTCCCACGTGGTTGGGATTACAGTCACGCGCCACTATGCCGGGCTAATTTTTTTTTGTATTTTTAGTAGAGATGGGGTTTCACCATCTCTAGTCTGGTCTCGAACTCCTGACCTCAAGTGATCTGTCTGCCTGGACCTCCCAAAGTGGTGGGATTACAGGTGTGAATGACTACGACCGGCCCCAAGTCTTTATTTTAATGACTATAAATTGGGTTAGTTCATATTTTTTAAAATTCCATTTCTAAAAACTCTATTTGGAAGTCAGTACAGTATCTTATCTGCCTAGAAAGGTAAAAGAAACTTTTGAACAGCAAATGTCCTGATGTCAAACTTTGAAGTTCAGACCCTGAAATTCTCAGGAAAAGCTTTTCAAGTTACTCCCTGCCCACTGCCTCTAACCAACTCAATAGCACATTTGCCTTTTATACTGCTCCTTATACAAACTTAGTTATGCTTCTAAATCCACAGGAATTTGAAATTAGGGAAGAGAGATGCTTGCTTCTGGAGTCAACAGAAGCGATAGCTGAAACAAAATTCCCTCATCAGAACAGGTTGGGGCCATGTGTAGTGCTATAAACATTACAGTCCCAAGAGCATCAGTGAATTACAGCACTGTAGGAATGTAATAACCTTCAAACAGTTTTTGAGAGGTCAAATGAGTTTTCTCCCATGCTATATTTATTTACTTGTATTTTTTTGAGACAGGGGTCTTGCTCTGTTGCCCAGGCTGGAATGCAGTGGTGTGATCTAGGCTCACTGCAGCCTCAACGTCCTGGGCTCAAGCAATCCTCCCACCTCAGCGTTCAGAGTAGCTGGGACTACAGGTCCACGCCACTATGCCCGGCTAATTTGTGTATTTTGTAGTGATGGGGTTGCGCCATGTTGCCCAAGCTGGTCTCAGACTCCTGAGCTCAGGCAATCATCACCCACCTCAGCCTCTCAAAGTGCTGACTCAAAGTGGTGTGAGCCACTGTGCCGACCTCTCCCATGCTTTACGAAGTATATGTTCAATGGAAATAATTTTGGAACTACATAACCAAGCATTCTGTAAAGGATCCAAGGCAGCAAAGGTTTGCTGTGCTTGATCTCACAAAGCACCAACTGAAAATTTTCCTTTACTGGAAAGTAACGGTGAAACTGCACGGAACTTACCTCGTAATGCTCCCCAAACTCTGTTGGCCTTAAGGACAGCCACTGGTTCTTTCACAAGTAGAGTATCTGTATTGGAGATTTAAAATCACACACATACTTTTGTTAATCCCTCAATGACACACAATAAGTTTCCTAAACATGTCACTGATATTTCTGGACTATTATTTTCTCCCAAGCACATGACCTGTTTCTCTAACTGCCTCCTGTACATCTCCATTTGGATGTCCTGTGGATTCCCTCAACTCCACATGCCGCAACAGAACTCTTCCCTCCCTCCTCCGCACACTTCAACCTGCTGGTCTTCTGTGTTCCTCATTTCAGTGAGTCACAGCACCACCATCCAGTCACTTGAGTCACTCAAGACAGGAATTTGGGTGTCATCTCCATGTTTCTTCATCTTCCCAAGAGAGTTAGTCTCTTCAACTTCTCAACAGAGTAGGGTCTTAGTTAAGCTAAGAGTTTAGTTGAAAATGCAAAAATTCCTCAGTTCCTACTAATCCTTGGTAACGTCCTAGGTGTCACTCAAATCTATTCCCTTTAAGGCCAGAGAGTTATCTCCACTCTTTTGCCTTCAGAATTTTCTACTTGCCCTGCACCCACCTTCCCTCAGTATCATCCAAACCTGCCTTAAGACTTACTCTCCAAATCCCTTTAGCTTAGTTTAGCTTTGTCCCACTCAATTAAAAGTTCACATCATCCAGAATGGGACTCCAGTTAGCTGCTTCTGGTGAGAGGCTAATCTTTCAATCTTTGAAACACATTCTAAGGTTGGCCCAATAGTCACTTAGTCTTTTAGAGAGGTCTGGAGTGGAATCAACCAGACATAGTAAACCCACAGATGGTAAAGAGATTGAAAGCTAAAGGGTGTAACAGCTGTGGACTTTGCCACAGCAAAGATGCTTAAGGGCTGGAGGTTAATGATTTAATACTGTGTCCTCTATGCTGGTTTATCACCTTCTACCACCACCACCATTCAGATGCTCACAGAATAGTTAGCTGCAGGTAGGCAAAAGTGCTCTATCAATAGTGCGAGCATCTCAGGTGACAGTCTTCTGACAAGATAGCCTTTTCCATTAGATAACCACATTCCATTAGATGAGTCAGCCAGTGCCAGGCTAAGAACTATATTGCTATTTATGAGCATAGTCTAATTATGTTTCCTCTACATCTATAGCAAATTCTTGGGTTGTTGTTGAGACAGTCTCACTGTGCTGCCCAGGCAGGTGTGGAGTGGCATGATCACGGTTCACTGCAGCCTGGACCTCCCAAGTAGCTGGGACTGTAGGCATGTGTCACCATGCCTAATTTTTCTTTTTTCTTGTAGAGACGAGGTTTTGCCATGTTGCCAGGCTGGTCTTGAACTCCTGGGCTCAAGCCATCTACCGGCCCCAGCCTCCCAAAGTATTGGGATTACAGGTGTCAGCCACTTCACCCCACCTGTATCAAATTCTTAATCAGCTACCTAGAGCTCACTGCTCCATTGGTCACTGTTTAAAAACTTTTTTTTTTTTTGCGCCACATTCTAGTTTTGAGATCTTCCAGAAATAGACAGAGTCACCTCAAAAACATTAATATATTACATATACTTAATACCAATTATTTTCTAATAGCTGACAACTGGCTGGTATTAAAAAGGACTAATTCAACTCAGTGGAAAATACATATAACAATTAGAAATTTGGTTTTCTAAATATATGAACACATAGCTACAGAATTTCCATTTTTACTTCACAACCAAGTTATTAGTGTTAACAATGATTACTTCCCTGAAGTGTGAAAGGAATGATATCACTGACTTTTCAGTTAGCCCATTCTGTATCTTTTTGCACCATAAATACATTTGTTTTGGAGGGTGAATATACAAATAACGTATCTATATATTCTGTTTAAAAACAATACATTATAGATAAGGCTAAAATCTCCTTTGAGATACTCACCCAACTCCTTCTACCTTCCTCAGAGGAAATACTTATCGGGCCTTTCTTAGGCTTGACATAGATATACATGGAAGGAGAATAGTATTGCTTTACGTGTGTGTTGATATATAAATGGGGTCCACCCCTACACATAATTATACAGCTTCCTTTGTTCAACTCAGCAGTTTAACTTGGCAGTTCTCCATGTGTGTTCTCTGTAATACTGCTTCTTTATTCTTAACTGTTGTGATCATACTATTGAGTAAAGATTGACAAGATGCATTCAGTCATTCCTCTATTGATGGATATTGAGTTTTGTTGACAATCCTTCACATTACAGGGAAACAGAATCAAACACCCTTGATTTATGTGTCCATTTATCTGCAGTAAAAGCTATTCCACTTCTCAGGGCATGCATAATTTTTAATAAATAGTGGTGCTTTAACATGTGTCACCTCCTCCAACATGTCCTCCCACTCTGGATGTTTGATATCTTATTTCCATTCATATGTGTTACTTTTATCGTCATCATCAACTAGTTTAAAGACTAAAAACTAGTTTATTCTTCAGCCAAAAATTTCACAATCACCTTGTCTCAAGAAACTTCCCTTTCAGAATAAAGAGGGTTTGTAGAACTGACTGAAAGATAAGCTATGACTCTCCAGTCTCGAAACTTCATTTTGTGGAATTTACAATCTGTTATCTGTATTGCCAAAGGACAGCAAAGATTCCTTGGCAACGTAATGACCATTTTCATCTCAATTCAGGTTGCAAATCCTACTTCACGTGGTGTCAGTGCTGAGTATCAACTGGAATGATACCTGACGTTGGTGAATTTTCCTATTTCTTTTCTAAGAAGAGCTACAGAATTGAAGAGAAAGCAAGCCGTTTTTCAAAGAGATGTATTATTGAGAAATCTCATCTAAACCAGCAGGATGAAGACATGTACTTAACTGTGAGGCAGTCTGGGGGTAACGGAGTTGCTCTTTGCTCTAAATTTGTGGCATCCTATCTTTTTTTTTTTTTTTGAGACAGTCTCACTTTGTCCCCCAGGCTGGAGTACAGCGGCATGATCTCGGCTCACTGCAACCTCTGCCTCCTGGGTTCAAGTGATTCTCCTGCCTCAGCCTCCCGAGTAGCTGGGATTACAGGTGTGCACCAACACATTTGACTTTTTGTATTTTTTAGTAGAGATGCGGTTCATCATATTGGCCAGGCTGGTCTTGAACTCCTGGCCTCAAGTGATCCACTCACCTCGGCCTCCCAAAGTGCTGGGATTACAGGTGTGAGCTACAGCGCCCGGCCTCTATCTTTACACTCAGTTCCCCTGTCTGCTGTCTCTTGCACGAATCTTATATTACACATGTCCTTACACTGCTCTTCTTTGATGCCTTGGTGCAATTCCACATTATTCTCAGGCAGTATACCCTATAGAAAAGGCACGTCCACTTGTTTGTTCTAAAACAATTTGGGAAAAGCCCTAGAGAATAATGTTTTAGGTAACAACAAGGACAAAATCATACAGCTAAATGTCGATTATATTGTCAATCAAATGAAACTGCTGTACCCACCCTCTCCCCCAAGCTCTGCATTATCTTTTGTAAAATTATAGATTATAAATAGAGATCATAGATACAAACAGATGTTTTCAAAGACAAAAGTTAAGAAATTACCTAGATGGTCAAAAGAGATTAGCCAATTCAGCTTATCCATACAGTGACAGAACATTATTCAGCCATTGAAAATGATGTCACAGAAAACTAGTGAAATTCATGTTTATAATGTATTTTGCAAAAAAGCATGATACAAAAATATAACAAAAATACAAGAAGCACATGTACAGAATTACTGCCATTTTCATCTCAATGCTTATCATGTTTGTATTTATGTCTATGTAAAATGTTTAAATGTTTTACTCTGGAAAAAAAAAAAAATACACCTAAAATGACAGTGATTAATTCTGTCTGCTGGGACTAAGAGTGATTTATTTCTTCTTCTTCTGCACTTACTGTACTTACAAATTTTCCACAAAGGCTATGTACTACTTTTATAATCAGACTTTAAAGGTTATTTTTAAAATAGGAATCATAAACTCACTGGTTGAGAACTCACAGTGGTTCCTAACATGGAGACAGTTTTTGGCAGTGAAGTCCGTCAGTGAGCACCTGGGCTATAATACACTCACATTGCAGAGGTACTTACAAGACTCATCTGAAGATATGTTGGGGAAAGCGTCACACTCTGACTGCAGGGTGATTGAGACAAGAAGTTGCTGAAGCTGGGATGTAGCCTGGGATTCAGCAGGTTCATGATCGCACTTGTAGAAACCAAAAATATAGCCATGATATCTGTTTGAGAAATAAATGTAAACACATTTTAAAAGGATTTTAGCCAAATTTTAAAAATGGATGTGCTAGTAACATTGCAGTTAACGCCTCAAATCCATGCTGCCCATTATAAGTCCAACTAGAGATTCTCACCTCAAGTTGTACATTAGAATCACTTGGGAAGTTTTTCGAAAATGCTAATGTCCACACCTTCCGAATCAGAATCTATGAGAATGGGATTCAGGCATGGGAATTTCAAAAGCTTCCCCACACTCCGAAGTGACATATGAAGCCCCTGTTAATAACCAATAATGAAACCATCATGGTAATCCATCACTCTTGGGAATGAAAAACCAATTCTGCCCAGTGATTGGATGTGGGGGTTAGGGGGAGTTCTTCTGAGCAAATCACAAGAAAACTTTGTTTCTCTGTGAGAGCTGGACCAGTTCCTGCTACACTAACGTGGACAGACCAGAGATGGAAAGAATATGGATCCCTGGTAACACTGTTGAGTCACTTAGTCAACTTGCCCTAAATACATTCCTACTTTTGGACATCCTAATGTGTGAAATAAGTTTTCTTATTGTTTAAGCCAGATTGAGTCAGGGTTCCTGTTACCTTCCTGCAAAAGTATCCTAGCTTATATATAAATCCCCAAAAGAAGGTCCAGAATTCTCACCAGAGCCTTTAAAATTAACTTTTTGTTGGCGAGGCGTGGTGGCTCACGCCTGTAATCCCAGCACTTTGGGAGGCCAAGGTGGGAGGATCATGAGGTCAGGAGTTCAAGACCAGCCTGGCCAACACAGTGAAACCCCATCTCTACTAAAAATACAAAAAAAATCAGTGGGTATGGTGGCAGGCACCTGTAATCCCAGCTACTTGGGAGGCTTAGGCAGGAGAATCACTTGAACCTGGGAGGCAGAGGTTGCAGTGAGCCGAGATCACACCACTGCACTCCAGCCTGGGTGACAGAGTGAGACTCTGTCTCCAAAAAAATAAAATAAAATAAAATAAAACAAAATAAAAAGGTACCTTTTGTTGGTATCCAAAAACCAGGGAATATTAAATAAAAAAGATCAGATAGGCTTCAGAGCAATTGTTTTTGGTATCCAAAAATCAGAATATTAAATAAAAATGTAAAGGCACTAAATAAAAAAGATCAGATAAGCTTCAGGACAATTGTTTAAATATTTTACAGATTTTGGCAAGCCAGAAGGTTATATATGCTACTTATGTGTAAGAACATCTTACGCTTTTTCGCAGAAGAGGAGGTTGGAAAATTGTGACATGTTTGGGAGTGTATGGAAGTTAACCAATGAGAGAATGGAATGGATGAAGGTGTTGACAGAAAACCTTGACAGATTAAAAAGGAAATTAAGATCACTGAAATACATACTTACAAAAGGTTAAGATGGTAAATTTTATATTTTTTCCATACTTAAAATTTTTAAAAAAAGGAAATTAAAGCTGCCAACAGCTTCGAGATCAGAGTTGGAAACTGGCTTAGAACTTTAACCCTAGGTAGTAAAATTCTAACAGAAAACTCAAAGGGCTGTGAAGCAGTATGTCAAAGGTATGTGGGTTAGTTTAGCCTTCCAGGAAATGAAGGAGTGAAGCTATTTATTTTTTAAAATGAGTGACTAGCATGTGATGGACGCTGTCCTGGAAGCTGAAGAAGCAGCTATGCATCTAACAGCTGAACTCTCTGCCTGCAAAAAAACATACTGTTTCAAAGCAGGGTTTGTGATACAACTTGGGCTCTTCAGAGACAGGGGCTATGTGATTCTGAACAATCTGAGGCCCCGGCTGTGTGTTCCTGACCACGTCACACTTTCTGAACACCCCATATTTCCAAATCTTTCCAACTCCACTGTGCTTTTACTCTGAGATAGCTACCGCCCGTGCTGAGCTCCTAGAATGCTCACATGCATGCCTTCACGTCTTAGCCATAAGGGCTAATACATTTTATGACCTGCTTCCTAATAACGCCAGGCATAATTAATGGCTGCTCCACTCAGAGGCCATGAATTAGGCAAACTCTTCAGGCAGTCACCCGCACCTGCCTTGAAATGCCAAGCCTTGCCTTCAAATCATCTCAGCTGATTCAAGTCCTGGTTATCTACCTATTGTTAACTTACATCACCTATGCTTTCTTGTCATCGTCAGTTCAGCGTATTACCAAGTCCTTGTTTTACTTAGCAGTATGACACAGAAGGAAAATCCAATTCTACAAGCTGAACTCCAAGGCAAACATAATAAGGGTGTTTGTTTTTAAAAGATTTCCAACCCTAGTCGTGATCTTCTGAGACAACCTTCGTGTACTTTCCATGCAATCTTTCTGAATATCCCAATGCAACCAAACACTTTGATTCTACATCTTAACCCCCCTCTGGCCTTAGCAGATTGGATACCAAAGGCTCATTAGTGTGTGTGCCTAAAATAGGGACTGATAATACCCATTTAGTTGTACAAAACAGAAGGAAACCGTGAGCCTTCTGATTGTAGAGAATGAACCATCTCTGCCATCAGCATCTCGGGCCTCTTCAGCTTGAGCCTAGGCACCTGTCCTATCTGGGGTCAGAACACGTTATTCAGTTAGTTTTGCATTTCCTCCCCACCTGTTCAGTGTCCTGCAAGCACACTTAAGCTCTATAGTATCTACTGGGCACAGCGACAGGCTTGGGGAATGCCAGGAGGCAGTACAGTTAGCACCAAATTACAGTTCTGCGGGGCACGATACGCCTTCAGGACAGTCCTACCTACACAAGTCTCACACTGAAGGGACAGTGTGTGGCTTCTTCAAACATCTCCCCAGGGGAAACTGTCTTCTCTATGGTGTGATTGGCTGACTCCCATGACAAAATTCACCCTGTCCGCAGCCAAAGGGTGAGGGAGACAGAGGCGCTATCTAGGGCTCTGTAAAAGAGGAAGCAGGGAGAGCAGGCACATGATTGGTGTTGAGAAACAAAGTTGGATACTGTCTAACCACTGGCCGCAGAAACGTAGTTAGATGCAAACATCTCACATTTTATGTGGAAGAGATTTTAGGTGAGAGGGGAGTTTAGGCAGTGCTCGAAACTGAGGACTTCCGCCATTTGAGTTATTACCAGGAGATTTGAGGAGAGGCAAGGGGGTGAAATTGGCCTATAAATGACAGTCAGCTTTGGGGAATTCCTGGTCCCTCAAGAGAGCTTGTCTAAGCCTTTCAGGTAACTTATCCCTTTGAACGTCCTTCAAATAAGGAGCTGTCACTTTCCTCCCCAGCTCTGGAGCTGGGGAACCGGGTGTCCCCTCCATCCATGTCATTTGCCCAACAAGGCCTCAGAGCAAACTCCCTCTTCCACTTAGTATCCTGCTCTCAAACCAGGGTTCCTGAGCACCCAAGGTGTCCCTTAAGAAGCAGTAGGAGGGTGGGGGCAAGAGCGTGGGTTCAGTCCGTGTGGCGCTGGGCAGATCGCCTGCCTGCTCGGGGGGCCGTTTCCTCGTCTGCGCAGTGGGGTGGTGAGGGTCTGCAGAGCGCCCCGGGGTGGTCCACCTCCCCTCCCCCAGGACACTTCCCGGCCGGGAGCGCTCACCGCCGAAACGCTTCCTCCAG
>NW_012099654.1:3982244-3998407 GCF_000951045.1 Mandrillus leucophaeus
AAGGTGGAGGTTTCAGTGAGCTGAGATCACGCCACTGCACTCCAGCCTGTGCAACAAGAGCAAGACTCCATCTCAGAAAAAAAAAAGAAAAGAAATGTAATGATTATTGGGCCTCAGAAAATGAGACCCCAGAGTGTGGCACTCTGGCATGTTGAATACTTGGAACTGAAGAAAAGAGGGTCAGAAGATCTTTCTGACCTTCTCCTGCCTTTCTTTCTCCTGCTCCCCTTTCTTCCCCACAGCAAGCCATAGAAACTAGAATTCCTCTTTCTCAAAATGGGTCAGAGAAACTACAGCCACTGCTGGGCACGGTGGCTCACACCTGTAATCCCAGCACTTTGGGAGCCCAAGGCAGGTGGATCACTTAAGGCCAGGAGTTTGAGACCAGCCTGGCCAACATGGCAAAACCTCATCTCTATTAAAAATACAAAAATTAGTTGGAAGTGGTGGCACATGCCGGTAATCCCAGCTACTTGGGTGGCTGAGGCACAAGAATCACTTGAACCTGGGAGGTAGAGGTTGCAGTGAGCCAAGATGCACCACTGCACTCCAGCCTGGGTGACAGAGCAAGACTCTGTCTCAGAAACAAAAAAGAAACTAGAGCCCCTTTGCCCTCAAAGCCAGTCATAAAATCTAGAAATATTACTCTAATCTTGCCGTACGTTTCTGTAGGAGCCGGCCATAGTGGCTCTCAAGACTTTTGTTCTAGAGTGGCCCTGCACCACATCCTGGAGGAAGGAATACCGCACACAGAGGCCAAGAAGAATTTGAACAGACACATCTTGCCAGGTTTCTCCTCTCTATTACTGTTGGGTTGGTCATATCCTTTTTGCCCAATTGCATTTCTGCCATACAAGCTCTGCATCAAACCTAAACATCAAAATAGGCAACTTTTCCTGGGTCTTTGAGTCTTTGTTTCTGAAGGCTCCCATGTCATGTAAAACTGATTAAATAAATCTGTTATGCTTTCCTTGTGTTAATCTGCTCTTTTGTTATACAAGTGTCAGCCATGACTCCTGATGGACGAGGAAAGGTATCACATCTTTCCACCCCTACATGGTGCATGTTTAAAATTCTTCCATAAAAGCAAACTTCAGTGGCACACTATTCTCCCCTCTTCTTATAATTAAGACAAATATAATTTGCAGTATCCATCTTCACTGCCACTTTTTACTGTCAATGGAAGCACAGCATAATGTTTCCAAGATTCAATCTTCAATTTACGTTGTTGCAATTACTACATACTTAATTACAACTTCACATTACATACTAGCTATCTATTGCTGTGTCACAAATTACTGCAAGATTTAGGAGCTTAAAACAACAACAGATAAGTAATAAGATAAATATCTCACAGTTCTTGTGGTTCAGGAATTTAGGAGTCTTAGCTGGGTGATTCTGGATTAGATTATCTCATGAAGTTGCAGTTGTCTTAAGGTTTTTTTCTCTAGGCTTGGCTGGTGTCAAAGTATCTACTTCTAAGTTAACTTACATGGCTGTTGGCAACAGATCTCAGTTTCTTGCTGGCTACTGGCTGAAAGCCTGAGTTACTTGCCATACCCACAATATAGCAGCTGGTTTCTCCCAACCAAATGATCTGAGAAAGAGAGACAGCAAAGAGGAAGCCACAATGCCTTTATACAGCTTAATCTTGTAAGTGACATGCATCACTGCTACCACATTATAGTCCTTAGAAGTAAGGCACTGAAGAGTTTAAGAGCAGAGCTCAGATGCAAGGAAATTGAAGGCTAGAAGCCTAGGAAGAGATAAATTATTGGTGGGAATGACTGTGGGCATTTAGGAATTAGGGTGATGGAGGGTGGTTTCAGGAAGATTTGGAGTTATATTCATCAAGCCCTGAAATCTTGTGAAAGTATCAGATCTCTTTCTTATTGCACCTCATTATTAACTCTTGACTCATTATTTAAAAGGGTGCTGTAACACCCTTTTAAATAATATGGAATAATATTAACATACTTATGATTGGGTTCTATTTTATTTTTTAGAAATGGGGTCTCACTATGTTACTCAGGGTGGACTTGAACTTGGGCTCAAGCAATCATGTCTCAGTCTCCCGAACAGTTAGGACTACAGGCCTACACCACTACACCCGGCTTGGATTATATTTTAAAACAGGGTTTCTCAACCTCAGCACTAGTGACACTTTTGGCCAGATAGTTTTTTGTTCTGGGGAACTGTCCTGTGCATTATATGATGTTTAGTAGCATCTGGGCTCTACTCACTAGTCATCAGTAGCACCACCCCCAACCCCTGAGCCTCAGTGGTAAAAAACATAAATGTCTCCAGATATTGCCACATATTGTTGAGCACCATTGGTCTAAGCAATAATCACTGCAACTTAATCACCAGCAAGGTGCCAGGCATATTATTATCATTCTCTTGTTTTATCCCCAAACAACTTAAGAGGTAGGTTTTATCGTCCCCGTTTTAGAGGACTATGTTGAGGCTCCAGGGCCCCGAAGAACTAAATGATTTGCTCAAGATACCACAGCTAATTAAAGCTAGCGCATGGAATTGAAACAGCATGGAGCTGAAACGAAGTTTCCCCAGATGACTGAAATACAAAAAAGTGGACCGCTATGGATTTACGGCAAATGTGTTACCATTGAATTCATCTGTATCGTATCTGGTTTCCCTGAGGACCATACGTAACACCATTGCTTATAATGCATCACTGGATTTTTACTTTCTATAGGGTAAAATCAAACCTTCATTAAAGACCATCAACCTACTAGTCTAATCAGAATCTGAATCAAGTTTCTCCGCCTGGGTGCATTGTGTGCTAAATACCCCCAAAATGGAATCCTAATCCTAACATGTGTACCTGCTGTTATTTTTCCCTTGCTTTTTTTTTTTCCCACATTCAAGGGGAGGGGAATTAACTTCCACCTTTTGAAGGGAGGAGTATACTTTCTGACCACAAATTATTTCTATTTATTCCATGCAAAACACATTCCCTTTCTCCCGAGAACCCCAAAAGTCTCATCCCTTTAGAAAAGCAGCTTGAAATCTAGAATGTTAGCATATAAATTACATCCAGGTGTGGATGAGATTCCTTGGATGCAGTTCCTTAAAGTTCTTCAAGTACAGTTCCTCACAGTCTGAAGACCTGTGAACTAAAGGCAATCTGCCTCCCGCTCCTCCCCCACACAAAAATACAGCGGTGGACAGGCATAAAATAACCGCTGTAAACATTCCTGTTTAAAAAGGGAAAAATGAGAGGCAACAACGAGTCTGTAGCAATTCCAAAATCCAGCCAGGCAAATGTTGAAGTTCCTTGATCCAGATTCAAAGACTGAAAATAATTCCGTATGGCTCTTGATGCCACCTTGTGGGCAGTTCTGACTTTCCAGTCATCCTTCCTTTTTCATGAAAGATAGTATCCCTTTCAGTTCCTGCTGGCAGTGTTTCTGCTGTTAAAGACTGTGTTGGTTCCCTGTGAATCTCACTGAAGTTCATGCCATTAGACAAAAGCCACATCCACACATCTCTTCAATATATGCTCTATTGTTTGAGAGGATTTGTCAGTCATACTGTTAAAATATTTACAGGACCTTCTGTCTGATGGAAAGATACTCTAAGACACCACAGTAGATCTTTCTGAGGTCTTAAGGGATTTTCTAATTACAACTTGGGTTTCCTATTTAGACCATGTTTTCCTAAGGGCGCCTGGACTTGATTTCTGTCTGAAAGCCATGCTCGCTTTCTTTCTTTCTCTCTCTCTCTTTTCTTTTCTTTTTTAAACAGAGTCTCGCTCTGTCACCCAGGCTGGAGTGCAGTGGCCCGATCTTGGCTCACTGCAACCTCCGCCTCCCGGGTTCAAGCGATTCTCCTGCCTCAGCCTCCTGAGTAGCTGGGACTACAGGTACACACCATCACGCCGGGCTGTTTTTGTCATTTTTAGTAGAGACAGGGTTTCACCATATTGACCAGGTGGTCTCAATCTCTTGACCTCGTGATCCGCCCGCCTCGGTCTCCCAAAGTGCTGGGATTACAGGCGTGAGCCACTGTGCCCGGCCAGCCATATTTTCATTCTAGTGTTGTTGGCTGTCTAAAGAGTCTGGATGTTAACAACAACAACAAAAAAAACATCAAGTTTGGCTCCTTTATGTTCAACAGTACTCCTTTTATTTTTATTTTATTTTATTTTTTGAGATGGAGTTTCACTCTGTCGTCCAGGCTGGAGTGCAGCTGCAGGATCTTGACTCACTGCAACCTCCGCCTACCAGGTTCAAGCGATTCTCCTGCCTCAGCCTCCCAAGTAGCTAGGATTACAGGTGTTGGCCACCACTCCCGGCTAATTTTTGTACTTTTAGTAGAGACACAGCTTCCCCATTTTTGGCCAGGCTGGTCTCAAACTCCTGACCTCAAGTGATCTGCCCACCTCGGCCTCCTAAAGTGCTGGAATTATAGGCATGAGCCACCATGCCCAGCCAACAGCCCTCCCTTTGGCTTATCTTGCACAGCTCACATGCTAGAAGTCACCCTGAACACTAGCTGGCAATCTCCTTAGTTAGATGACAAATTCGCTTAGGTGGACACATCTACTTTCCACATTACTGCTGGCTACTGTGTTGCTAATCTTTCTGCCATGGCATAACAAGGAACTATTTCTTCGAGTTTCCAATAATATTGTCCTCACTGTTTTAAACTGAGTCTCTTCAAGTCTATACCTCTACTAAAAGTCTTTTCAAGGTACCTCATGCTTTCACTAACCCTATCTTCAATGTCATTCCAGTTTCTGTCCACTGCCTGATTCCAAAATCACTCCCATATTTTAGGTGTTTGTTATGGCTGCATCCTACTTCCAAGTATCAGTTTATATATCCCAAGTATTATTTATCTGTTGCTGTGTAGCAAATTACCAAGGCTTAAGATATGTACAATTCAATGTTGGTAGATACGCCAAATTTCCCTCCAAAAATGGTAACAGTGTATGAGTATCCATTTCTCTACAACCTCATTCCACATGATTAATCTTTTTCAATTTTATAAGTTGTTTTAATTTGCGCTTCTTTGATTACTTGTGAAATTGAATAAAATAACCATTTTATAACTTCTACTAAGAACCTTTTTATGCCCTTTGGGTTGTTTTCTTTTCTCTAGTGATTTGTATGGGTGATTTTTAAATCGAGTATCAATCTGTGCTGTATATTATAAATATTTCCTCCCTGTTAATTTTCTTTTACCTTTATTTATGTGATATGTTGTCTTATGGTAGCTTTTAACTATTTTTTAGATCAAATTTGTCACTCTTCCTTTTATGGTTTTGGGATTTGTCCTGATTAGGATTCATGATTATTCAATGATGATAAAAATTCCCTTTTGTTCCCCAAGGCTTTTATAGTTTTGTTTTTGAATTGTATGCTTTACTCCAGCTGATGTTTACTTTTGTACATAGTTAAGGTAAGGCTGTAACTTTTTTTTTCTCAAATGGCTAGCCAATCATGAAAACACCATATATTGAATAGGCTATTCCTCACTGATTTAAAACATGTTGTATAGTTTATTCTAAATTTTCATAAAGCTGTATACTTCTGATGAGGCTCTTTATTCTGTTCTGTTGGTCTGCATATTTCTTTCTCAGCCACTTGCTATGCAGTTAATGTTGCATGGTATTTATTTATTTATTTATTTATGAGATGGAGTTTCGCTCTTGTCACCCAGGTTGGAGTGCAGTGACGCGATCTCAGCTCACTGCAACCTCTGCCTCCCGGGTTCAAGCGATTCTCCTGCCTCAGCCTCCCAAGAAGCTGAGATTACAGGTGCCTGCCACCATGCCCAGCTAATTGTTTGTATTTTTAGTAGAGACACAGTTTCAATATGTTGGCCAGGCTGGTCTTGAACTCCTGACCTCAGGTGATCCACCCACCTTGGTCTCCCAAAGTGCTGGGATTACAGGTGTGAGCCACTGCTCCTGGCTGCACTATTTAAATCATTATAATTTTGAGTTATGCTTTGATATCTTGAAGAACATGCACACACATTGTTTTATTTCTAAAATTTCTTCCTATTTTAAATAATTTTTCCTTCCATATACAGAGCGATATAACGGACTGTAGAGACTCAGAAGGGGGAGAGTGGGAAAGGAGCTAAAAAAACTACACATTAGGTACATTGTACACTACTCAGGTGACTGGTACACTAAAATCTCAGAATTCACTGCTATGTAATTAATCCTTTTAACAAAAACCACTTGTACCCCGGAAGCTACTGGAATAAAGCAAGAAACAAAAAAGACTTAATTTGAGGTAGTTTCTTTGGAAAATAATTCCAAAAAGAAGCAGTGACAGTGGGGAGAGACACAGGAAAGGAAGAAGATTAAATAAAACCTGTTATGAAAGTGCACTGTTGAATTGCTGGTGTTGGCAAAGAGAGCTAAACTTGGCAAGGACCTCTGAGAGTAGTATCAAAAAAAAAAAAAACCACACACACACACACACACACACAAAACAAACAAAAAAACCCAACACAAACCATTTAATAGAATGCAGTACAGCTGTCCTGCCCCAATAGAATCTGAGAGTAAAATTGATATTTACCATATCTCTCCTTTACCACCAGAGAAAATGAAAATAACCCGGAGCAGTCTGAGCTGTGTGAAATCTACAGACCAGAGAGACAACAGTTTGGAACTTAGTCATGCAAACGTGTAACAGGCCTCCCTTTATGCTTGGGAGCAATTGTTTATTTTGTTTTTTTTTCTAGCTGCTCCATTCATTATCTTCATGTTTCTGGAATTTGTGATGCAAAAAACAACATATGCAGGGTGCGGTGGCTCATGCCTGTAATCCTAGCACTTTGGGAGGCTGAGGCGGGTGGATCATGAGGTCAGGAGATTGAGATCATCCTGGCCAACATGGTAAAACCCCGTCTCTACTAAAAATACAAAAATTAACCGGGCATGGTGGCGGGCGCCTGTAATCCCAGCTACTCGGGAGGCTGAGGCAGGAGAATGGTGTGGTTGAGTTCATTGAGAATGAACTCAAGCCTGGGCAACAGAGCGAGACTCTGTCTCAAACAAAACAAAACAAAACAAACAAAAATCCAGAGAACAACGTTTAGCCAATCATTAGGTTACGTTATTTTAATGTAAATTCTGGGTAAACAACTAGGAACTGCCCTTTCTTCCCCCTCTCCCCAATGCTCCCCCTTTTTTTTTTTTTTTTTGAGAGAATCTCATCTGTCATGAAGGCTAGAGTGTAGTGGTGCAATCTCGGCTCACTGCAACCTCCGCCTCCCAGGTTCAGGTGCTTCTTCTGTCTCAGCTTCCCGAGTAGCTGGGATTACAGGCATGTGCCACCACACCCAGCTAATTTTTGTATTTTTACTACAGTCAGGGTTTCACAATGTTGGCCAGGCTGGTCTCGAACTCCTGGCTGAAGTGATCCGCCCACCTTGGTCTCCCGTCTCCCAAAGTGCTGGGGTTATAGGAGTGAGCCACTGCACCCAGCCCCTTCTTGCCCTTTAAAAATTCACATGTGGGCATGGTGGCTCACACCTAAAGTCCCAGCACTTCGGACTGGGACTTCAGTCCAGAGGCTGAGGTGGGAAGATCAACTGCTTGAGGCCAGGAGTTTGGGACCAGCCTGGGCAACATAGCGAGACACCGTCTTTACAAAAAATAAAGTGCAGTGCACTTGTAACTGTTGGTAATCAGAGTGTATATTCAGGGCAATTTGAATCTATGCTCCTGGGTTGTGCTCCTCAAGCTTGGCCCAAATAAATTCCTCTACTTGTATTAATAATAATAACAATAATAGTTTTTCTTACATATGAAATTAAAGACTTGATTGACAAGGTCCAAAACAAAAAACAAAAACTGCTGTTGGTAGGAATTGCATTCACATTATAGATCAGTTCAGAGAACACTGACATCTTTGCCATATTGGGGCTTTCCACTTAGAAATACTTCCTCTTAATCTATAAAGTTATTTTACGCTTGTGACCAAAGTCTTCTAGTCTACTTAACACAGGTCTTTCACATTTCCTGTTAGGCATGCTTCATTCTTTTTGTTGCTGCTATTAATAAGATTCCCTCCCCACTCAATTTCCTCACAGAGATTATACAAAAATGAAGTAGAATTTTAGGTGTTGGCCTGGAGAGATCTGTCCACTTGCTGCTTATACCACCACCTCAGGCCCCCCACCCCAATCAGCTGTGGAAACACAGCTAACAAAGTCATCTTTGTAAAATGTAAAGTCAGTCATATCACTTCCTTGCTTAAAACGTTTCAGTGGCTTGTTCCTCATTGTCCTTAGAAAACATACAGGATCCTTAATATGGCCTGCACAGTGTGGCAGAATCTGGCGTCTGCCCACCTCTCTGACCACATCACTTGCACCCTCAATTGTGTGCTCCAGGGGCAGTGACCTTCATTTACTTAAATCTACTGAGCTTTCTCCTCCCTCACAGCCTGGCCTTACGTAATAGCAAAATGAGGAGGAAAAAGAGAACTAGTGGAGCCTCTTGTTGCTCTGTGCTGAGCACTTTTTTATATATCAACTGACGAAGACTCTCTCTTGACCAAACTTTAGTCAGGCTCTGAGCCCTGACTAAGCCTCTTCTGGACTAGATTTCAACTTTGGCCCCCATTCTCCCTGGGCCTACATAGCCCAGTTCTAGCAAGAATCCAGATAATTCAATTTAGTAAGAATCCCCCACCCTTGATATTTAATTGCTCTCAATACATGATTAAATTTCTCATCTCCATCCTTGATGTCTGATCACACTGGCCTGCCTTCAGCAAGAATCCTTTTACCCTTGATGGCTCCTTTCAATAAGTTTCCATCCACTGACCCCCTCACTCTGCTGGTTGCTTATAAATCTCCAGCTGTCTTTGCAATATTCAGAGTTCAGCCTGATCTGACTCCCCTATTGCAATAGTCTTGACACCTATTGGAATAGTCCTGAATAAAGGCTTCCTTATCATTTTAACAAGTGTCAAAATAATTTTTTCTTTAACACAACTTATTTAGATAATATCCTCACAATATCTGTGGATCAGTTAGCTATGGGAAATGAGGGAAAGAGGAATTTAGGAAATTTATCGGATTTCTAGCTCAGACTTATAGGTAGATAATCTATCAGTCATTCAATGCTTAGTTACAGAGAACTGAGAAAATAAAATTTAGAAGCTGTTGGAACCTCCAAAAATGCCTTAAGCCTTGACAGAGATGTGACTGTGATCTGCATCACATATGCTTACAACTTCTGTTCTCAGGTTATAGATTAGCTTGCTTTCTTATTTTTCTCATTCTGTATAAATAAATGGCATCTGGGATAAAAACCTCCTTTCTTCTTAATTGATGACCCTTGGACTCTTACAGATTTAACTTCCCCTTTGTTCTAGTTTGTTTAGACCAAACGACAAACAACCAATGATTATTACACCCTCTGTTAAAAAAAGTTAAATGTACCCTTCTCAAAAAGAAACGTGGCCTAAAGTCAATTAAATTGCTAGAAGAATGTGCCAGCCTTATATGAATAATAATGTTGAAATCCTGCTAAAAATTCCTCTGTTCCCGCCTATACAAATGAAATCTTTACTTCCCTACTTCTGAATGCCAACTCCGTTCCTTTGGAGTTGGTGTTTCTTGGTGGTTCATCCTCGCACTTTGAATACAATTCAGTTCTGACCCTTTTGATTATTTTAGATTGACAGAACGGAATCCGCTCCAGCTAGCTTTAGGAGGAATTAACTAACTACAGAGTATCCAGTGGCTCACAGAATCCTTGTGAGAGCTGAAGAACTTCACTCTTGGCTGAAATTCCTCGAGCAGCTGCTCTTGTCATGACCAGGAAGCTGCATGCTGGATGGAGAAGCGTCTCCTATAGCTGCTAACTCTAGAATTACACCATTTCAGCTCCAGTCTACACAGCAAAGGGATACCTCATGCCCTGTCTCAGTCTCCACCTAACTCACTGCTGAATTCAAGGCTCATGCAATGACATCTAATGAGCAGAGACTAAAGAACATGGAACCCCAGCAGCAAGGGAGTCTGGGAAGTGTAGTTGCCAGCCTCTGTTCCACAGGAGGACACACTAGGAGGAGGAGAGATGGATGGATGCCTAGTGAGCCAATTCAGCATCCCCACGGACAGTGATGCAATTTGTTGAGGTGGGTGGACAGCCTAGGACTTGGGCAGATAAGCAAGCAAAACTGCCTAACTCCTGAAGAAGTGGGAACATTCTGTGGCAGGGATGGAGCTCCTGAAATTAGATGATCACATTTCTCTACTCTCATGACATATCCATAAGCAACTCTGAAATATTTGTGAATTCTGTCACTGCAATTATGAAAACTGAGGTTGAGTGCCATTTGGCAAGGAGAGGCTAAATTGGCCTGTCAGGAAGGGCAAGAAAAGGGCTTGGAGTTAAATCTGCTCTGGCAACTGGCAAGCATTTCTCCCTGCTTTGCTAAAATTAGCCACAAAAACAACTTTCTCTTCCTTATCTATTAAATAGTGCCATCTGGTGGGAATCCACACTCTATCTTGTTCCCCAGTTCTCTACCTTTTGATCTATTAATGCAGACCAAGTACCAAGATGCTAAGAAAAAAAAATCTGAATCCATCTGGAAACATTTTGGTGACCAAAGGCTGCTCTGATGCCACAAGAAGCGAACCTTCTAAGGTTTCTAAATCCAAAATCTCCAGACTGGGGGCAAAGTTCATGTTGGCAACTGCATGTCTCCTACCCCTCTTAAAAATATTCCTTCTTAACCTTCCTTCCACCCTCCACGATTTGTCTTATATATGAGATGATGGAAGAAGCTGAACCGGGAGGGGACTGGGAAATGTAATAGACAAGGGACTTAATTTGATGTGTGGATATGAACAAGGAAGTGTGACAGGATGTCTCTCAGGGGAGCAGAAATGGCACTAGCTACCCAGTGCAGGGTTTCCTAAGAGGACATTGCTATTGGATGGCATGTCAGCCTGCCCTTTCCTCCCTTTTAAAGAAGTCTAGAGAGAGGTGGGGAGTTTGTCTTCTTGAGAGAGAAAGTTCTTGGGGGCTAGGGATTGCAATTTGGTTCTGCTCTTTATCAGAGGCATTCAGTGTGGTCTATAGCTTCAGAGGCTGTGAGCCTGACTCTGGGATATGGGGTGAGGGCTCACTTCTCACCAGGACGTATAGGCAGGCAGCTGGCACTGGTGGAAGTGCTCTGGGCAACATTGGCACGAAGAGCTGTGTGATGTGCAAAGGACCAGAAAGCTCAGCTGGAAGCCTCCAGAAGCAAGTGGAAAAATAACTGCTTCTTTTTTGTTGAAGATGTGCTGGTTAGCAGAGGGGACAGTGGGCTTCCCTGGAGAGCTGCCCTATGGGAGCCAGGAGTACATTCCCTGAAGGGCTCGCAGTGTGTACCGCAGGCAGGGAGATGGATAAGGGGCACATGGTGACCACTTTGACAGTTCACCATGTCATGATGCTAGAGAGGGGTCAGGGTGGGGGATGTTGCCTGAGAAGAAGCATCACATATATTGGGACAGCAGAAGCCGGGATCAGACAGCAAGCTTTGCGGGAACAAACTACACAGACCTCATCAGCCCAAATCCCAGTGTGAGGCACAGAAGCAGGAATAACCAACAGCAAAGGAGGGGCCACCGCCTATTCTCACCGAGGCGCTGGTCTCTATGTGAGGAGAATACTTTCCTAGCATTCACCAAGGAGTCCTCCCATTGCAGACAGACAGAATCGGACATCCAGGAAGCATCTCAGGTGTCATGGGACCCGGGATTTTTAACCTCACTGTGCATCAGGCTCACCTTGAGAGCTTTGAAAAAATATCAGTGCTTGAGTTCTGGCCCAGATGTATTAAAAAGTATCAGCAAGTATACGATAAAATGTATTTTTACAGTTTTATTGAATATGATTGACATACAATAAATTGCATATATTTAAAGTATACAGTTGGGTAAGTTTTAAATACATGGTGGTGGAACCATTGCCACAATCAGATATTGGACATACCCATCACCCCCATTGTTTCTTCAGGCCCTTTTGCAATCTCTCCCTTCCACCCTTCTCTCCCCTCCCTGCCCCCAGCCCTACCTTCCATCCGGACAAGTACTGATCTGCTTTCTGTCACTACAGGTTAGTTTGCATTTTCTAGAATTGTATACAAATGCATCATATGACTTTTTTTGGGGGGAGGGTGTCTGGTTTCTTTTACTCAGCATAATTATTTTGAGATTCATCCAGGTTGTAGTGTGTATCCATAGTTTATTCCTGTTATTGCTGAGTAGTGCTCAGTGTGTGGAATTTGTTTATCTATTTACTAGTTGATGGACGTTTGGGTTGTTTCCAGTACTCCAGGGTTCAGCGGATGTAAGGTCCGATGAATAGATAAGATTAATGAGGAGATGATTATTATTTTTATGGGTCTTGGCACACTTTGTTGCTAGCACTCTTGTGGCATTGTTGTCCCTCACTGTAGTTGTTTTTTTACAGTCAGTCTTTCTGTGTACCACCCTATCCCTTGAGGACAACAGTAATATTGATATAGGACTTTTCTCAGTCGCTTTTGCTGGCTGGAGACTTCCTATCAGGAGACTTCCTGCCCAGCCTTGCTGGGACCTGGGATTGCTGCAGGAGATGCTCCACTTGGCCCATTGGGCTGCACCTGGCCAGCACTCTAGTGTAGATCCTGCGGCCACCATGACTACGCGCTTGGCCCCTGGTCAGAGGGGGTGTATGAGCGAGCAAGTGCAGGGTCCGGCCGATTGTTCCAAGCACCAGCACAGCAGCAGGCTCTGTGTGGGGCTTGTGGCTGGACCAGATGTGTTGCAAGCCACTCCCACAGTAGACCACAACATCTAAACAAGGCCCAGAGTCCCAGAGAGGGTGTTACACAGTGCTATTTAGCTCTTTTAGTCTTGCCATCCACAGCCTGACTGACAGCGGCATGTTGACAGTTCTATTAGTATCTTGCCCCACCCTGGCTGGCAGCTCTGGGACTGGATTGGCCCTGCTGCTGCTTCCTGTTGCATGGGGCAGCTGCCCTTCACTGGCAGAGGGCAGAGGGTCACAGTATTACAGCCTTCTGTGTACTCCCATTCTGTGGGTCTCAAGTTCTTGTCCCGTCTCTGAGAAGAATAAAGTTGGGCTGACAATTGAAGGGTGAGGAGGGTGGAGAATAATTTTATTGAGCAATGAAACAGCTTTCAGTGGGGAGGGGATGTGAAGGTGGTCTCCTACCTGAAGTTGATGGTTTCTCTCTCAGCGTCGCTGAGTCTGGGGCTTTTATGGGCTCAGAATGAGGAGTGTGTGCTGACTGGTTTGTGAGTAGGCAAAAAAAAAAAGGCTAAAACAAAGGCACCCTCACAGGTGGGCATGACAGTGTAAAAGAAAAAAAACAATTAGGGAAGGGTAGGTATATGTAAAATAGGTGAAGGGTGGGGATAAATCAGAGGAAAGTGCATCAAACAGGAAGAGAGGTTCTCAATCAGTCTGTGGGTTTATCCAAGACTAGTAGCTTGGCTTTCAGGCTTCAAACTCTCTTTGGTTTGAAGGTCAGGTTTCACTGGGGACTCGCCCCTGTCTGCTGAGGATTGGTCTGCCTCTATCAACATGTGTTCCACAGTTTTATATCACTTACGGTGTCGCACATGGGAAGATCTTGTTAACCTGGGGCTCCTGGCCTGTCTCTGCATCACCCACTACCTTCCAGTTCTTTTTCTCCCCAGTCTCTTACTTATTTCCTCCAGTGTTCAGCCAAATTGAGATATATACTTTTCATCGTCTTATGAGGCCCTGAACTTCCCCTTTGCCCTCTTTATGCTAAGACCACACTGTCTTCCCTGGAAATCCTCCCTCTCTCCTCTGCCAGCCACTTGGCACCCTGATTCCCCAGCTCTGCTTATCAACATTCTATAGTCAGCATGGTGCTGGTTTAAGAAAAGGCAAACAGATTGATGATGTAGGATTGATATCCTGATATAGATCCCATTCAGTGTAAAAATTTAATTTATGCTGGAGGAGACATGACAGATCAGGGAGAAAGAGAAGGATTTTCAATAAATAGCACAGGAAGAATTGATGAGTTCCTTAGGGAAAAATCAATTTAGATAATTATCTCAGTCCTTCCAAAATTAATTCTAGATTTATTGATGAGGTAAGTTATTTAAAACCTAGAAGAAATTGAAAGTGCATATTTATCAAACCTTTGGTAGAAGGAGGACTGTCTCCCTTTTAGCTTAGATTTGAATAATGTTCATAACAGAAAAAGAATCAATAGTTAAACAAATTAAATTTTGTCTGTCAAAAAAATAACCTAAATTTAAAGGTACTCTTTGAACTTTAAAAAATACCATGGCAAACACAGCTAGTGATGGCATAGTATATTTACTATATAAAGTGCTTACACTTCACGATCAGCCTGGCTAACATGGTGAAATCCTGTTTCTACTAAAAATACAAAAAATTAATAGGGCATGGTGGTGCGTGCCTGTAATCCCAGCTACTGAGGAGGAGAATCGCTTGAACCCGGGAGGCAGAGATTGTGGTGAACCAAGATTGCGCCATTGCACTCCAGCCTGGGCAATAAGAGCAAAACTGTCAAAAAAAAAAAAAAAAAAGTGCCCACACAAACTAATACAGATTATGTAGAAAAATGGACAGAGGACTTGCATCCAAATAAGGAAATGCAATTGTTTGATGAACATAGAGATGAATGTTTAGTCTCAGTTTCTGCACTTGAATATGCACACAGTTTAAAAAAGGAGATACAATCCTTTATTGGCTAAATTACTCAAGATTGGAGACCATCCGAACGTTTAATGAATTACACTATAGTTACCTATTCTTGATCATGACTTGTGTTTCTTTGTGTCTTGATGGGTCCTCTGCTTACAGCAGGAGGTCCCTGGGGGCTAATATAAGCCACTATTTTTAAAGCCTTGCTATATATCAGATTATTTACACACAGTATCTCAAATCCTTATAACAACCCTGCCAGGTACATAGGACTGGTCTCGTTTCACACATGAGGAACATGAGGCTCAGAGAGGTACTACTAGGAAGTTTGAGAGTCAGGATTTGAACTCCACTTGGCCTAACTACACATCCTATTCTCTTGCCATGGGGGCCAGTCTACCTCTCTGAAATTCTCTTACACAGCAAAGAAAAAGTTAGCTTCTGCTGTTGCAGCCTGAATCTGCACTGCTCTTTCCTCTTCTACCTTCAGTCCTGAAGATATATGAACAAGTTATAAAAAAACAGAACTGAGAAGAGAAAAGCAGAATTCAAAATCAAAGAACAAAGAGTGCTGAGAAACACACATACACACAAACACACAAAACAAAACAAAACAAAACAAAAACAAAGAAACAAAACAAGTAAAACAAAAAACCTAGCTACTGGAAGAGGCGTATGGCTGCAACTCTCCCGATGCCCTCTCCCAGGTAAATGTTACTTGTCCCCATGAGATAATCCAGCCTCCAAATTGACTACAATTAAGGCATTTTATGGCTGGATATTGAAGAGCCAGGCTCTATCACTTCGTGGAGCAACAGGACAGGTTGTCTGTCCCCTGAGAACCATTTATCCCTTCCCAGTCTTACTCCTTGTGGACAGTGGATGTTATATAACCTGTGTGGTAATTTACGTTAATATAATCTATTATAGACAGTGTGATGGGGTGACGGTGGCTAGTATTTGAGGGTCCCTTAATCAGGAATCCACACTTAGGGATGATTAGTGACTCTGAAGTGCCCTAATCAAGAAGACGCACTCCAGAAGTACGAATTTGAATACTGTTGTTGAAATCTAACAACGCAGTGTTAGGGAATGATTGGATCCGTTAGTGAAATGCAAGTTGAAATCTGTGGCTGACTGCAAAGGCTGTACCAGCCCTGCTGCCCTCACACAAGCAAACCCAGCAAGCCCAGCCCGAGTCTTTGTAGCAGCACTTGACCTCTGGACATTCACTTGACCCTGTCTTCTCCCACTTCCCTGTGGACTCTGTCTCCTGACTGAACTTGAAAACTGACTAATTCTGTGGTTAGAATATTTTGTTCCTCCTTGGAGTGAAGCTCTCAGGCAAAGAAGTGTTATAATGCCTGAAGAGAGAAGAGACCTTTCCCAAACTCACAAGAACGGACTGTATGGTAATTTTTTTTTTTTTTTTTTTTTTTTTTTT
>NW_012099654.1:3999022-4001155 GCF_000951045.1 Mandrillus leucophaeus
TAGTCCCCATTTCTGCTCTGAGCAGGTTGATTGACAGAGGGAGAGAATTTATCATGGTGAGGTGCCTTCTAATTAGCAGCAATGACTGTGGCTGCCAGGGCCAGCTCTGCCAAAGCCCCAAGGCTGCTGCTCTGCAGTGCAGGCAGGGCCCCTTAGGGCTGTGACTTTGGGGACAGCAGGGAGTGGGGTAGTTGGGGAAGGGGTGGGGAAGTGGCACCTGCTCCTGCTGAACCTGATCCTGTTGTCTTTACAAGGACAAGACTTCCAACTGGCCCAAGTGAGAATTCTGCCAGCTTGTAGACAATGAGAATCAGGCCTCCAATCAGAGCCAACCTGGGCCATTTTCAATGTCACTGCCAACTTGACCTACTATTATGAAAATTGCTCCAATTACGTGCATACACATTTGCATGTGAAATGACAACTAAGTGCTTGCCTAAGAGGCAATTTTTGTAAATGAAGTCTGGGGTTTCTAAAATAGGGTGTTTTGTCCTTTGTTGGTATTATTTGTGACCCAATGAGATGACAGCCTTCCTCAAGCATTGCCTTGTGGCCTGTCATAAATTACTTGTCCCTCAAATGCTTTCTATGGTTTGCAGTCGAGCCCCTTGAAATAAATGGGCTTCAATCATCAGTTTCAACAATTCTCCTGTCTCCAAGTAATAAAACATCTGGAAAATTGGGCTAAATGGATAAAACAGTTCTCTGTAATAAGTGTCTGGCATCTGTACAACTCTGTATAATGCATTTTTTTAATGACCAGATGTGGTACTTCTGTGTTATAAAGAACAGAGGCATGTTTAGTCATGCTTTTTATTGCATTTAAAATGCAAGGTATATTTTCATAGCTCTCCAGAGAAATGCTCTTCCACTGACTGAGAATTGTTGATGTGTTGGTTTATAAACTTGAAAAGTAAGGGAACCACTCAGAAAATTGCAGGTCTAATTTAAACGGTCATTAAACTGGACACTCACAGGGAACTGGCTTAAAAAAAAGAATTCGGTATATAAATTTTCTTTCTCTCCTAGTGAATTTGTTCCACAGAGTCTTTGATCTTGCAGTTGTTTATGTTCTTATCTGTCTTCTGTAATATTTATAGCTTTCTGAAGATATGATTTCATCAAGCTTGCTATTACTTCTTCCCAGTTTCTCATTAAGAAAGCTTAGCTGGTAACCCACCTGTGTAGTCTCTATTTTTATAGTCCTTTGTAGGTTTCCAACAAGATGTTTTCAACATGTGTGTGTAGGAAAGCAGGGGCATGGGAGATGCCTAGAACACTGTCTATGGGGCTACTATTGCACAACTCTCCTCCTCTTACACACACACACACACACACAGAGAAAAGCGTGCGTGGGCATGAGGACGTGTATAGATATCCATATATATTTTTAGAAAGTTGGGAAAAAAAGTACAAGAAAGAAAAATTTTAAAATCCTATGGAATTCTATTCAGTTATAACTGCTGTTTACTTACGTACTTTTCATTTTGTATAATTTCAGTTATGCTTCCTATATTGCTTTGTCACTTGCTTTTGTCACTTCAAATACCGAAACCTTTTTCCTTTTATAAAATATTCCCTTAAGGTATAAGTCTGGATGGATTAATTTTTATTGAACCACTTTCTTATTGGGGGACATTTAAAATTTTCAGACATTTTCACTACCATAGTCTGTGATACATATCTTTATGTGAAAATCTTTTTGTAGACCTCTGATTCGTTCTTAAAAGTAGAGTTACTGGATCAAAGGGTGTGAGCTCTTATTTTTGAGTCTGTTTTAGTATGCACTGTCCCAAATGTGCTTCTCCGAGAGTGTAATGGGATATGTCGTACCCTCCCACGACAGTGTGAGCTTCCTGTTTTCCTGCAGTTGCTAGGTCCTCTCATTAGGAACAATTCCATAGTAAAGATATTCATCCTCTGCCTGCCCTATTAATTGACATTGTCTCCTTAGTTTGATACTTGCCTCTTAACTTGGACGATGAGCTGGAAAATTTTATTTGTTTTGCCAGATTTTTTTCCCTCTTTCCCTCCTTCTGACCCTCTTTAGAAGTCTTAACCTTCTCTTCTGTAACCCTTTCTTTTATGGAGTCCTCTTCAGTTTTTAAGCCTTCCCAGCTTGAAATCAGATTA
>NW_012099654.1:4002470-4066151 GCF_000951045.1 Mandrillus leucophaeus
TGAGCTTGGGAGGCGGAGGTTGCAGTGAGCTGAGATTGCACCATTGCACTCCAGCCTGGGCAACAAGAGTGAAACTCTGCCCCCCTGCCCCAGACCCCCCACCTCCCAAAAAAAAGAAAAAGAAAGAGGTCATCTTTGTAATCAGACACTGACTCTAGGTCTGTAGCAGATGCCCATGTGGGTTCTTGGGTCTTCATTTACTCAGTTCTGAACTGGCAGAGAAGCTATGACTTGGAAGTGTGTATTTTAAAAAGTACTTATTTTGTTAAATCTTGCAGATAGGTTTGAAGAATTAAAAAATCCGTATGATGGTGGTGGGGAGGGGAAATCACTTAGGTCAGCTTCAAAAAGCCTGAGTTGGATTCCTCACTTAGGCGGTGTAGTAATTGTGTAGCCTTGGGGAAATGGTTTAAATTCCTCCAGGTTTTGCTTACTCAGCAGTAAAATGAGGTTTGTTTCTGTTCTAGGACCACATCCTTTACAAAAAACAAAATTATAGCTGGTTAATACATTTCTGGAAAGGTGTTCAAGCTCAGTGATAAAGCTATGCACATTGATATAATAATAAAATATGATTTTTACCTACAAATAAGCAAATGTTTCTTAAAATGCTTACTCCGTGCTGGTGAGTGTGTGGTCAAAGGGATATTTTGAGAACATAGGTTTTTACAGTCATTTTGGGAAGCACTTTTGCAAACAGCACCTTAAAACATCTGTTCCTTTTGGACCAGTAGCTCCATCTCCAGTAATTTATTCTAAAAAAATTCACCTTAGATATAGAAAAAAGAGTTATACATAAAGATGTTTATCAGAGAATAATTGGTAGGAAGCAAACCTCAACAATATGGAGAATGATTAGCTTGTTACATTTTGTAGCAGCATAATTCATTTACATTTTTGCTTGAATGACACTGACAGAATAACTCAAAAAAAATGGGCAAAGAAGCATTTCAATTATTAGAAATAATTATGGAAATTATACTGTGCAATCATGAAAAATGACACTTAGTAAGAGTAGCTTAATATCCTGAGAAAATCTTCATGTTACAATGTTAGGCAAAAAAAGTCTGAAAATAAAATTGTCTAGTGAGTATTATCATGTCTGTGCACAGCATGAAGACTGAAAAAAAGCTTAAAATCATGGTGGTTTTCTTCGGGGTATGCAGGATTTCTTTTTTTCATTCTACTTTTCTACAATGAACACATTAATTTAATGCTCAGCTAAAAGTAAGCCTATTTTTTAAATGAATGTTTGTTCTTTGAACAAAAAGCATTCTGGAAAGAGTATCTATTCCTCTCGTAATCGTAGGGTTGTTATAAAGATCAAATGAGGTTGTCATGAGGACAAACAGGTTATTTTGTGAACCAAGAAGCACTTGTTATTGTGGCTCCATGTGGCCAGGACTGCTCAAGACTCCTGCTTAATTCAGATCTTGGAGTAAATGTACTAGGAAAGCTCATTTTATGAAGAAACCCGTGAGCTGAGATCCAGCCACTGCACTCCAGCCTGGGCTACAGAGCGAGACTCCGTCTCAAAAAAAAAAAAAAAAAAAAAGAAACCCTGCAGTATGAAAAAACGAACTATCCACTTAAGAAGTTATTGATCTTTCAATTTGTTTTGTAGGTTTGGAATTTTATGTATTTGATTTCCTTTAAGTAGAACTCAGTTTCAAATACAAGTCATGCAGACCAGATGTTCTGACTTGCACCCTTAACCCCAGCACTTTGGGAGACCGAGGCAGGAGGATCCCTTGAGGCCAGGGGTTTGAGATCAGTCTAGGCAACATTGGCAAGATGAAAGACACACACACACACACACACACACACACACACACACACACACAGAGGAGAGAGAGTGAGAGAGGAGAGAGAAAATGAATTCATGACTTCTTCTTCATAACACCACTGTCTTTAATCAAAAGGTCCTAAAACAATAGAAAATATTATTTTTTTAAAAATATGAGTCATGCTGTTCAGGACTAAAGGACTAAAGATTTCTGAAGATAGAGGAAGACATGGTCCCCAGCTGGCTTTCCTCCTCCTTTTCCTGATTTTCCTTTCCATTTTTGTTGATTTCACCCCATTCTCGTTCTCAGTCAGAGGATAACTCTTGAGTTCAAGGACTGTGGATTTCGATGTATGTTCAGCTTCTGGAAGGCTAGGGGGATCTAATGAATGCTTATTACGGAAGCAACTGGCCTCTGCTACAGCTCTGGGCTTGTCATCCCAAAAGCCAGAGAGGCGACTTCTCAGCAGCCCCCGACACCCACAGACATGTGGCTCACTGTGGCTCCAGCTGGTGCTGTCTGGAATGAAGGGTGAAGGCCATTCTCTCTGTCTCTCACGCTGACCCGTGGATTTCTTGTTGCCATGTTCCCTCTACCAGTGAGATGCTGTTATACTCAGTGCCTTTTTCCTATATTTTTGCTTTCTTGAGTTGATCTTTTTCTTCCAGTCAATGCCTTGTCTTTCTTACTTGTCTGTAGTTGCTTCTCTGGCCTAGTTTGGTTCTTCTCCAACTGCAATTTGTGGATCCCCAGGGATCAGAGGCTTCTTTGATGAGATCTATGAGCACTAGAACATTTTTTATGGGTTTTTTTCCAGTGGTAATCCAAAATATGATTTTACCAGTCATAAAGGCAATATTTTCTTAGAATATGAGTTTTGATTGGGGTTGCATTCAGCTGCTGCTAGGCAGAGCAGATGCAACCAAGGGTAGCTTAGGCAAACAAGTTCTAATTTTTCTCATTGACTGGGAGTGGGAGCATCTGGAGTGGGAGCTGATGGCGCCATTTAGTGGCTCCATTTAGATGGCTCCATATTATGGCTGGTGTCCCTGTGACACTCTTGTTTTGTCCCTTAAAGCTACAAGCTGGCTGCCGCAGCTTCAGACATCATGACCTGTGTTTGAAGCAGGAAGAGAGAAAGAGGTGGCATCAGCTGTATCAGCCTCTTTTAACAGAAAAGCAAAAATTTTCCCAGACACCTCCTAGCAGGCTTCCTTTTACATTTCATTGGCACAAGCTGAGTCACACAGCTACTCTTCATTAAAAGGGAGGCTGGGAAATCAACTGCCTGGTAATAGGAACAGGATTGCAATCATTGGCTTAGATCAGTCACAAGTCCATTATTTAGGGCTGAACATATTGTTTGGGATACAATTAGAGTTTGGCTATTAGGGAGGAATGGCTGTTGGGCATGAGATGCGTGGGGCCAGCTAAGTTGAGGGTCCGTGCACCCCACTGCCATCCTCTTTCTTCCTTTTCCAAATGTCCCTTTATTTATTTATTTATTTATTATTATTATTATTTTACAAAGATTAGGGTCTCTCCTCTCCCTTTGCTTCTTGCTGAATAAAGGTGGTGATGTCCTCTCTGTCTTTGGCTCCTCATCCTCTCCATTCCATCAGTTATAGACAGAGCATTTCCCCTCACCCTCCCCTTTTGCCCTTCATCCTCAAGGTGGGAAAGAACATTATTTCTATGCTAAAAGCTTGCTTTGACTTCAGAAGTATGATACTGAATTTCAGATATTTATCAGACTTTTAAGGTTTAAATTTCATTTATTCTCATCAAAATTCAATCTCCTGGGTTGAAGAAGAGCGCTTCATGTTCAGTTGACACTAAGGTAATATTAGTTTTTGCTAAAGTTAAGTGTTGGCTGATTGAAAAGATAAGGGAGAAAGAATTTAGCAAAATCCTTGGTTTTTCCCAGAGCAGGAATGAGCTGGGCTTATTCTCTAGCTCTCATGCTTACCCTTCTTCTATTGGAGACCCACTCCACTTTTTCTCCATATTCACATCTTCTAAGAATCTTCCCATCCTTCTTTACATCTTTTATTTTTTCTTTCTACTTTCATGTCTGTGGCTGACTGGAACCTCATATTTCACTACCCTGCGATCACTTTGAGTTTAGAATCACCCGCAGCTTTCCCTCTATCACTTTTGTAATTTCCCCGAGGCAGACAAGTGGCTTTATCTCCTCCAGGATCAGCCCTCTACCTGCCCTGCCCTGGGGATCGTGTGCTGTCCAGCATGTTCCAACCTTAATGTGCTCTTGGCCCTAACCATGGTCTGGAGGGCAGACTAGGAAATCAGGCACTGCATATTCTGTTCTTAGTTTTGCCATGAACTCTGTGAGGTCTTAGGTAGGTGACTTGTGCTGAAAAATGTATACTTCTTTGGGGAAATAATTTCAAAATTCAATATTCTCGAAGTATGTTGGGATTACTGATGCAAATGTCATATAAGTACCGAAGATAAGGTTTTTTTTTTTTTTTTTTTTCCAGTTTTTAAAGTCTCTTTCTCCCACAAAAGCTTTTAAATGTGATATAAATATATATTAAAATGAAAGTTAAGTTCAAGGAGAAAGCTACATATTGTACTGAATTGAAATACCTTGGAGCAGAAGCTCCAGTCTTCTCAATGTGTGGGGATACACCCACAGTTAGCCAAACTTCGAGGCTCAAGGACATGGTATCCAAGATTGGCCTTACTTCTGACACCAACAGAGGGTGGGTCCCCTAAATCATTCTCAGATTTGAGAATTCACTAGAAGGACTTCAGAACCCACCAAAAGCTATTATGCTCCTAGTTACGCTGTATCGCAGGAAAAGGATACAGATTAGGATACAGATTAAAGTCAGCCAAAGGAAGAGATGCAGAGGGCAGAGTTTCGGAAGATTCCAAAAGTGAATCTTCTGTCACCCCTAGGACACATTATTTGCCTGGTACCTAAGTGTGACAATATGTAAGGAGTATTACCACCCAGGGAAGCCTACCTGAGCCTTAGGGTTCAGGAGTTTTACTGGGGTCCTGAGACATATGCATGACCGATTGATGGATTGATTGCCCACCTACCTGATCTTAGCCTCTAGGTCAACTGATACCATGTAACCCAAAGCCTCTACTCTAAATTACATAAATGGCCTCTATGGTGTGGCTGGCTCCACCCTAAGATCTGGTGGGCCTAGGCCCTGCCCTAAACAAAGAAAGCAGCTCAGGGCAAAGGCTGACCTATCTTTGGGCAAGGCCAAATTCTTTACCCTGCAGGATGCTTTGCTTTTTAGTTATTATTGACATCAGTGGTGGTGCTTCTGGGAGAGTGCTCAGTGAGATAGGCCATCAGGGACATTCTGGAGGCAGAAATGTGTTCATGGGTGCCAGCCTTCAAATGCAGTCGCTTTGAGGCCCATTTTCCTTCTTGCCAGGAATGCCCTCCTAATGCTGGGAGGCACATGTGCTGAAGCCCCCAGCGCTGCTAGTTCCCAAAGCTCACAGACACCAGACATGCTGGCAAGGCAAGGGCTCTGGGGCCTTCAGTATTTCAAGATGCCAGGACCCTAGGGATTCATAGGCAATTGACATTTCTGGAAGCTGATGACCTGCCATCAACTAGGTCACAGTCTGTGAACACTTGCATTGGAGAGTCTTGGGAGCAAAGGCTTAGGGGATTCAAAGAGACCAAGTAGCTTGAATTGGAAACTGGACTGAAAAATCTGGACTTTATATAAAACTGAAGGATGACACAGGCTGAGATCAGAAGACGCCACACGACATGTGAGGCACAGAGGCCACAAGAGCAGCAAAAGGAACATCTAGGACACAGAGATCATTAGAAACCATGTGACTACACAAATAACTAGCGTCAAGTGTTCAAAGGAAAACACATTCTTATTTAAGGGTTTATTAGCTTTCTAATAAAATTTTGATGAATAGCTAACTATGCATTCATTTTATTTAACAAATTTTTTTTTTTTGTGCATGAGGAATCAGCCGAGAGCAAAGTAGACGAAGTTCTTCCCCTTGTGGAGCTTGCTTCCTCGTGGGAGTTGTAAATAATAACTAAACAGACATTGTGAAGTGGTGATAAGTGCTCCAAAGGAAAATCCAGCAGGGTGAAGGGAAGGAGACCGAGGAGGTTGCTATTTTAGACCAGGAGCTCAGGAACAGGCTCGCTAATAGGAGATATCTGAGCAGAGAGTTGAATGAAAGGAAAGACCTGGTCATGTGATTATTTATGGTAAAACGTTCCAGGCAGAACAGTAAGTGCCAGGGTCCTGAGGCTGGAGAGTGGGGGGTATCTGTGGACAAACAGGGCAGCCAGTGTGGCTGGAACAGAGATGAGACCGGATAAGTAGGGCTTTGTGGCTCATGGAAAGGAGATGGAAGCCACTGGAGGGTGTAAAGTGTACATTTATCAGGGACAACAAAAATCACACACACCGCCCCTCCCTACCCACGGTCTGGGAGGTTCTGTGTTGCTTCCTGTTCTTGTCACTGTGTTGACCAGGGGTGACTGTGGAAGAGCCTTAGAGGGAGCTGAGAGGCTAAAGCTGTTCCTATCAGAAAGGTTATGGAGTGACTGTGGAACAAAATGGAATCCGGAGGGCACAGCCAGCAAGGAGGCTGCCACTGAGATGAGAGAGACTTTGGGAAAAGGTTTTAGAGGCTGGACGTGGTGGCTCACACCTGTAATCCCAGCATTTTGGAAGGTCAAGGCGGGTGAATCACCTGAGGCCAGGAGTTCAAGACTAGCCTGGGCAACATGGCGAAACCCTGTCTCCACTAAAAATACAAAAATTAGCTGGGCATGGTGGCGTGCGCCTGTAATCCCAGCTCCTTGGGAGGCTGAGACAGGAGAATTGCTTGAACCTTGAACTCGGGAGGTGGAGGTTGCAGTGAGGCAAGATCATGCCACTGCACTACAGCCTGGCAAAAGAGGGAGACTCCATCTCAAAACAAAAAGATTTTAGAATTTCCACTGTGTGTCATGCAATGTGTGCAATGTGGTTCCTCATCTGCTTCTCCTAAGACTTTTTTTTTTTTGAGACAGAGTCTCACTCTGTCATCCAGGCTTGAATGCAGTGGCGTGATCTCAGCTCACTGCAATCTGCGCCTCCCGGGTTCAAGTGATTCCCATGCCGCAGCCTCCCGAGTTGCTGGGATTACAGGTGCCTGCCACCACACCCAGCTAATTTCTGTATTTTTAGTAGAGACAGAGTTTCACCATGTTGGCCAGACTGGTCTCGAACTGCTGACCTCAAGTGATCCACCCAGCTTGGCCTCCCAAAGTGCTGGGGTTACAGGTGTGAGCCATCTCACCTGGCCTCCAAGAGACTTCTTATATTAAGTTGCAAGGCTTTTTTGGAGTGGGAGTCATGATTCTTTTGGACATAGTGCTCTGCTGAGACCAACCCCAAGGTGGCCCAGCTTTATTCAGGATTCATTTCTGTTTACAAAGTCCATGAAATGATTAATGAACTAGCTACTTAATAGCCTTTTCTAGTCAATTCTAAATATTTTGCTTTTCCTTGAAGAATTGTGTCACTTCAGAATATTTATGCAACTGTCATCATGCAACAGGTAATCTCAGCAGGAATCTCAAATTTGCTACTGACAGCTGTATTATCTCAGGCATGTCACTTGATCATTCCAAGTGCCAGTATTCTTACCTATAAATGGAGATAATTTTTTTCTAAAACTCTAGACAGAATTTTTGAGGATAAAAAGATATTGTGTATGTAAAAAGTAATGCAGATGACAATCATTATTTTAACTGATTTCTTTTAATCAGTAATTTGGAGAGTAACATGCTCACTAAATATATGTGGAGAAAATTTAAGAAATAATTAAAATGAATGATTCTGAGGCCAGGCATGGTGGCTCATGGCTATAATCCCAGCACTTTGGGAGGCTGAGGCAGGCGGATCGCTTGAGGTCAGGAGTTTGAGACCAGCCTGGCCAACATGGTGAAACCTTGTCTCTGCTAAGATACATTTAATAAAAAGCAAACAAAAAAACAAACTTAGCTGGACATTGTGGTACAGGTCTGTAATCTCAGCTACTCAGGAGGCTGAGGCAGAAGAATCACTTGAATCTGGTAAATGGAGGTTGCAGTGGCAGAGATCATGCCACTGCTCTCCATCCTGGATGATAGAGCAAAATCCTGTCTCAAAAAAACAAAAACAAAAACAAAAGTTTAATGTTTGAAGGGTTATTATCTCCGTGTTTGTCCAGGTATTGGTTAGAACATTCTTGAAAGCTTGATGTTCTTATTGCAGCCCTTTTTAGTGCCTGGTATGAATAATCATATCATTTTCTATCCCTTTCTTAACAGATACTTGGTGCAGTTGCTAATGAGAAGGGGCACCCAGAACCAAAGAGCAACTAGTATGGCTTTCCCAGTGCTGCGCTCACCTCCACCCTCTCTGGGAGCCTCTCTGTGGGGGCTCACCTGCTCCCATGCCCGGGCCCCTGCTCCTGTGCCTGTGGGGTCCAGATCCGCCTGCAGGTCAAACACCAGCTTCAGGTCCCTGGACATTTCACCTCCCAGATTCAGCCATCCTGAGCTCACCATCTCTCCACTCCCCCGCTGTCCCAGTCAATGGTGTCATCTGCACATTGTGTGTGTCCTGCCTCCCGGCCTCTCTCTTAGTGTAGCCCCTCATCATCGCCTTCATTCGATTCACAGCTGCCCCTGGGCTGGCCTAGCTCCCCTGTAGCGCACTCCCCACACGGCAGCCAGAGTGTTGCTCTAAAATATGTCTGTCCAGTTTAATCTTTCAGAGGCTCCCTGTGGCTTTAGGCCCCATGTGCCTTGTGAGGCTCATTCCTCATTCCCCGTTTCCCCGTCTAGATCCACTAAACTATCATACCCAGCTCAGAAATCACCTCTTTCTGAAAGCCTTCTCTCATCTGCCCAGAAAGTCTCTCATTCTCCTACATTGTATGCAATGTATTTATTTATATATTGGACCCTCTTAACCAATGAGGGTTTGCCTCACTTCCAAGGAGGCGTTGTTCCAGGGAATTGGGGAGCTGTTAGTACATCTCGGGGGAATGTCCTTGTGTGATTCTGTGGTCACAGCCATCTTCTGCAATGCTGTGTCTTGTCAGGCCTCTGGATTCGTGTGTTTTGCAGACCAGTAGCATTGGCATCACCTGGGAGCTTGTTAGAAATGCAAAATTTCTGCCCCTACCCCAGACCTCCTGAATCAGAATCTGCAGTTTAACAAGTTCCCCAAGTGATTCGTGTGCACATCAAGATTTGAGAAGCACTGGTGTGAATAAATACCTGCTGTCTTGGAGACAGATGTTTTCAGTGAGCCACATTCCAGAGATGCATTGGCTCCTCACACTCATGGGCACCTAGTGTGAGCTGGCTACACCTGGGCCCATAAGCATGATCTTGGGCAGGGCAAAGGGAGTGAGGGCAGCTTCACCAGGAGAGAGCTGGGAGGACTCACTGTCTACACCATGGAGCCCCTCAAGCTGGTGTCTATAGGATAAGCGATATCTTGATCTTTTTTTTGCATAGGAAATTGAAATGGTTGGCATGGGCATGGCCTTACCATTGATTTAGAAGCCTTCAACTAGAACACACCCCTACTAGTCTCTGAGCTGTTTGAAGATGTGACCTATTGACCTCTATAACCAGACACATAGTAGGCATTCATTAAATTTTTTTTGTTGAATTTTGGCTTATGTGCTATCTTTCCATTGTGCCTCTCATAACTCTCTGGTCAGCAGAGTGTACAGTCCACTGATTTTAACAGAAGGATTTCAGTTATGCCAGGTTTATAATTCCACGAACTTTATCAGGGCTTGACAGGATCACTTTTGGCCAAAAGTAACTACGACATCAACATCACAACTCCTATGGAAGCATCCCTTAGCAAACTGTAAATCTATATTGTACATTCAAGCAAAGAGAGAGGATGTATTTAATGGTTTAAAGTTGAGATCCTGCTGGAATTGATCACAGAAGCCCTGAAACCATGGCCTAAAAGGCTGACTTTTGGAGCTTGCTGACCCAATGGTTTCATATGCTTTGCTGCCTTCTGTTGTTTCAGGTGGGAGCGGAAAGTGGTTCCCTGTTACTTCATCTTGGCCAGAGGGGAAAGTTGCCCACCTATATTTTTTACGTAGTATTTTTGTAGTGTTTTAATATTCACTGAATTATCCAGGAGTGGGATTACTGTGTAAATTGAGGGACAGCTACTTTTTTTAAACTTTAGCAAGAATTGATCATTTTGTAAAAATTACTTTAAAAAATTACTGATGTAATGTGAGTCATGGCACTTGAAGGGCTAATAGAGTACCCAGTTTCAGTCTGCATTTGCACACGCGTATTCACAATAATTCTGCATGTGTGTATAACCACCTAACTCCTTTTATAATGCCTCCTACTGTAGTCAAGCTAGAGCATTCACATATTTGAGTACATATGATTTTATTATAATTTTCTATTGGGTCCTCCTTCACATTACAGTTAAGAAATGTTAAAGTTTCTTGAAGTTATATTCAATAGAGCATATTATCTATACATTCCATTTCAGTAAAGCAAAGAGGGCATTAAAAATGACTGGTATATAAAGGGATACGTGTCACTAGTGTAGACGTGTGTAGTCACTCGAGAGGGAGGCTTTTCCCCCTTGCTCCTTATGGGATGGGCCTGGAATTGCAGTGAGACAAGACTGAGTAGCCACCTTGTTGGAGCTCAGAGAGGGTGATGGTTATCTCAGAGCTGGTGCTGTGGGCAGATGTGGGAGGACCAGATGAGCCTCCATTCCTGATCTTTGGCTCCTCAGCAACAATTTGGAACTTGGACACAATCCTGGGGGTAGTAGGGGCAAGGGAGGGAATCCTTTACGTGACTCAGATGGAGTTTCCACCAAACTAGCAGATTAGGGGCTTATAGTAAAAAGTTCTGTTCTAGAAAAATTAAGTTACATTTTCTTATGGTCTGTTCGTCCTAACTATACCCAACTATAAGGACTCTTTTGAGTGTAAAACATTTTGCAAAACATCCCAACATATAGGAGCTGTTGCAATTTTCTTACCATTGATTGAGAAAATATATGAAGGCAAAAGGCTACTGTGTATTCAGGAGTAACTTGCTTGCTGGACACATGGACCAGGAGGCCCATGCACTAGGAGAGTACAGTTCTGAAAAAGAAAGCAAAGAGTCTGGATTCTGCCATTTAATAACGAGATTCTTGGACAAGTTCAAATGCATCATTGCCCCTGTTTCCTCATGAGCAAAATGGAGATAATGATAGTATCTACCTCCCGGGATTGTTGAGAGGTAAACCGCTGTGACTCTAAATGGACATTAATTATTATTTATGGGTGATCCATGCATATGTATTACCTACTCACATAAAAGAGTTCATCATTTTAATTTCCATGTTCATGCCAGAGTTGACTATTAGACCAAGCAAAAGAATGCAGAGTCTGACTTTTTAGACATGTCCTAGTTTGTCTGGCATAAGAGTAGTTTTACACAGAGCTGGTGAATAGACTTACCTACCTGACCACAGGCCAGGAGGATTTGTGCTGGCATGTCCGAATTAATAACCCGTTACTTATTGTGAACCTGGAGATATGCTCTGGTTTTCCATTACCTAAGTCTTATCATTTCTAGCACCAAGAAATACAGACCAATTAATCACCTAGGAGCAGAAATAAATTACCTCGGCCTTTGGGTGACTTGCTGTTTGGGTGATTTAACACTTCTTATCACGAGAGGAAAAGCACAGAGATGCTGGTTAGTTTATCCATAGAATGGTTCATGCTTCAAAAGAGACCCTGGTTATTTGCACAGGTTTATTCATCATATGTCAATGATTATCCTTGCTTGGAGATTTGGGGAATCCTCTTTTAAGTGATATCCCTGAATGTGGCCCTATTTCTTGAGGCATCCAATGAAACTGATTAAGCAAAATATTCTGGAAATGAAGCTTTCTAGATAGCATAAGGCAAATCATTTGGGGTTAGTCCAAGGTGAAAATCTATTTGAAATGTTTTGTTAGACTTTCTTGCCTTAGCAAGTATAGAGCAAAGGGCGTAATTTTGATATTTCTTTGTGAGGTAGTAGGAAGAGCCATTCATCCATTTGTTAAATATATTAAATTTATTCATGCTATAAATAGTTATTATGTTACTACTGTGTGGTGTGCTAGGGGTTAGACATACAGTGGTGAAAAGACAGAGGGGTAGTCTAATGGAGGCCAAGAGAATCCATGTTTCGGCTAAAATGCCACCATTTAGCAAATATGTGATCCTGGGCAAAGTATTTACTCTCTCAGACTCAGTTTCTCATCCATAAAATGGGGCCCAATAATTATAATATCCACCTTGCAGGGATACCTGAGCATTACAAAGCATAAAAGCACTCTGAAACTGAAGATCTCTATGAATGCTCATATTACTGAATGGTTGAGAAACTTGCTTTATGAAAATTATCCCAAATCATCCAAACATTACATCATTGTAAGAGACAAAGCCATGAGGCCATTTCTTCTATTGTATTAAAAAACATATTTCTTTTTGCAGTTGACTTTTTTTTTTTTGAGGTGGAGTCTCGCTCTGTCGCCCAGGCTGGAGTGTAGTGGCGCCATCTTGGCTCACTGCAAACTCCGCCTCCTGGGTTCACGCCATTCTCCTGCCTCAGCCTCCCAAGTAGCTGGGACTACAGGTGCATGCCACCACGCCCAGCTAATTTTTTTGTTGTTGTTGTATTTTTAGTAGAGACGGGGTTTCACTGCGTTAGCCAGGATGGTCTCGATCTCCTGACCTCGTGATCTGCCCGCCTCAGCCTCCCAAAGTGCTGGGATTACAGGCGTGAGCCACCGCACCCAGCCTGCAGTTGACTTTTAAAACTTCTTAATATTCGTCAAAGTAGTAAGTACACACGGAGGCACACTCAAATAGTACCGAAGGACAAGAGGAAAGGTAGCAGCCCCCTGACACCTCCAACCCCCTTCTCCAGCCCAATCTGCAGAAGGCGCGATGAAACAGTTGCTATTTTCTGTTCTTCAGCTTTACCCATAATAATATTGCCCTTATACTGTTAATTCCTGTTTATCAAGCAAATCTTACTAATTTGTTGCTTAGGTAAACATGCTTTTAAAAGAGTGCTCCAACAGCGATATGTTTTTGTGTGTTTAGTATCTGTCCTCTCAAAGTTTGGTATAGGAAAAATGTTTTATTAATCGTTCTAGTGAGTCAGCTTCTAGACAATTGAGGTTTTACTGTGTTTGGCTTCTTCAAGAAGTGAAAGGCATTGTAACATGCTCAAGGAGGTTCCATGTCCACTCACTGACAGCATGCTTTGCATCTGCAAACCATTGTCCTGTATAAAGACTTCAAGATTCAGCTGAATCTGTGCATCATGGGTGTTTAAACATAATGGCACAGTCATTGGCTACAGCCAAGAAGTTAAACACTTCCTTCATCTTCCATTGCATTTTTGCTCCAGGTCCTTCCAGGAGGATACCCAGAGCTTGCCTGGACATTTGGATTACAGATTTCAAAGTGGGAAAAAGATGCTTCTCTCAATATTTGGGATTTGATCATAGTTGGGGATACAGTGCTTCATTCCATAGTTAAGGAACTATGTCCGATCTAAATTTAAAAGAGCAATTTGATTAGGACATTCCTTTGCTTGTGAACTGATGTAACAATCTCTTGCGGGTACTGTGTGCCAGAATGAAAGAATGATCTGGTAAGACATTCAATCAACTATGGTAAAAAAGTAAAAGTGGATTAAAAATACACAACTATATAATTTCAGTCAATTGATTCCAGCTTCTCATTTGTCACACCTTTATCAGGCCTGTCAACATGGAGCAAAGTAAACCAAGAAATTCATTTCTTGTAAATCCACTGGGTATGTGCCAGGTGTTCAAAGCTGGCATTCCAGAGAACAGAAAAGAATGAGCCTTAGATAATCAGGAAAATAGAGGAGGCAATGTAGTTCAGTGGTTAAGCACTCAGCTCTTGGCTTCACCCAAGTGAGACATTATTCTTTCAGAGTTGCTGTGGGGATTAAAGGAGATAAGCATAAAAAGTGCCTAGCACATAAGACCATGTAAATGTCAGGGATTCTAGTCATTGTTACTAGCTCCAAGACCATCCCGTTGGACAAATGAGTCCCTGTCCAGGGGCCCTCAGGACAACTTCTTATTGTGCGCAGAGGGGGCAGTGGCACTGGGTTGGCTGGTTGGAAATTGCTCAGTCTCTGCTGAGAAAATAGATGACCCAGCTGTGCCCTCTACTAGCCAGTCTAGAACACAGGAGCTCACAGCATTGTTGCAGGCTGGCTGGACCCCAGATTACATTTGGCATTGCTCATTTGAACGCAGTTTAGGGCTACGACGGCAAGAGTGGCTGCTCAAACGGATCCACAAGGGTCGACACAGAATGTTCATTGTTTTATTTTTCGGTAGGGTTGCTTTGAACATTATCAGACCCTTCTGTAGTTGGTTCTTCATTGTAGCCAGAAGAGGGCACTATTGCTTTACCCAAATTCTGTGCCGTGGTCTATGGAAACCGGCATTTGTGTTCTGTGCTACAGTGTTCCATTCCTGGTTTTGTTGAGGGTGGCAGTTTCATTCTTAGGTGACTAGCACAAGAAACAAACAAACAAGCAAAAAAAGCAAAACAAACTTTTGTCCATAATAACACACATACAAAAAATTGGGATGTGGAAAGTTGTTTATATTTTATCAAGCCATAGAAAATTAGGTATGGAATTTAAAAAATGAACATGTATGCCAATGATATTGATCAAGATTCTGCCTGGAAAACCACTGTCTGGAAAATTAGAATGTACCTAGGTGTTCCTGTTCACTTTCAACAAGTGTCCCAGAAGAGGTGTAGAAGAAATTGTTGCAGTTTTGGAAAACCCTGGGATGTTTCCTCCCACGGTTAAGACAGTATAAGGGCAATATTACTGTGGGGTAAAGCTGAAGAACAGAAAATAGCAACAGTCACACGGTTCTTTCGGCAGATTGGGCTGGAGAAGGGCATTGGAGGTGTCAGGGGACTGCTGCCTTTCCTCTTGTCCTTCGGTACTATTTGAGTGTGCCTCCATGTGTATTTACTACTTTGACTAATATTAAGAATTTTTAAAAGTCAACTAAAAAAGTAAATATGTTTTTTAATACAATAGTCAAAAGAAATGGTTTCATCTCTTACAATAATCTAATGTTTGGACCATTTGGGATACTTTTCTTAAAGCAATGCAAGTTTCTCAGGCATTAAATAAAAGCCCATTCACAGAGATCTTCAGTTTCAGAGTGCTTTCATGCTCTGTAATCCTCAAGTATCCCTGCAAACTAGATATTATAATTATTGGGCCCCATTTCACTGATGAGAAACCGAGTCTGAGGGAATAAATACTTTGCCCAGGATCACATATTTGCTAAATGGTGGCATTTCAGCCTAAACATGGGTTGTCTTGGCCTCCATTAGACTACCTCTGTCTTTCAGAGTTGAAAGGAGATACCTTCCAAATGCAAATACAAGTACACTGATGGCAGGCCAAGCCTAGACACCGAAAGGCTGGGAAAGAAGCCTAGTGAAACTGGGATATTCCTTAGCACCAACTATTAACACGATGCCTGTAAATAAATATTTGTTGAATGAATGACTGTTTGATTGGCTAAATGAATGAAATCACAACTTCTCACATAACTGTGGGTATGAAAACTGACATATAACTATTTGAATATACATAATTTTAAAAAGTTACCATTTCCTCCTGATATTTCAATATTTCCAAATATCCTCAGATAAAGAAATTGCAAGTCTTCCAACTTTATTTGGGATCTTATAGTGAATGCTTTCTAAAATTACTTATGAGGCTAAGGGAAATTTGAGGATGCTTGTATATATCCTTGTTCATGTTCTGTTTTCAAAATCATGAGGAGAAACACTTCTGGGAACTTTCTTTCTGACAACACGTGCATCAGTGTCTCTATCTCCTTCTTCATTCTTTGTTCATTCTGCTAATGTTAACTTGCAGCTTCCTGATTTCAGACTCCCGCCCAAGCTGAGCTGTAAGCAGTGAGTAGCATCTGTGCTTGCAGAGTACCATAAAATCCTTTTAATATTCATTCAAAGGTGCAAGCCCTTGGACCACAAAGGTCCCTTCTTCTAGTCCCTTCTTCATGCCCAGACATGCTCAGAGACTTGGCATCGTGCCCTAGAAGCAGAGCATATAGGCCAAACAAAACCTTCATTTTCATTGCTTCAAACAACGGTCAATTGTTGAATGTAATTACTTAGAACAAATTAAGAGTTTGGATCCAGGAGCCTTGGGGTACTCAAAAGATTATGAAAACCAGGGAGAAAAATGGTTCAAGATTCCCCTGGGTTGTGCAAGGCCACACCCCACAGAGGCCTTGTGTGATTCTGATAGACCCGAGTGAGCTTTTACCAAGCACACTCTTCAAGATCTTCAGGGCAGGAAAAAGTAGGCGCCTATATTCCATGTATGATGTGTTTTGGTAGGGCTACCTTCTCCTAAATATAACTGGCTATTTCTTTTTAAAATGTGTGATTTCTTAAATTCTTTTCCCTTTGCAGCAGCTTAGTTTTTTAAAGTAATGGAGAATGAAGAACGAATTGTTTCTTCATCGTCAACTTAAGACCAGTGGTCCCAGTACAAAACAAGAAGACAGTATCAGTAAGAGATGGGAAAAGGCAAAGGCAGACTCCTTGAATTTGAGCTTTTGTTGCACAAGCTGTCTGCTTCTTGGGTGCGCAAGAAGAGCAAAGCCTCAAATAGACACTCTAAGAGATCTGTGAATTCATACAAGACACCAGCGTGTCCCTTAACCCAGTGCTACTGAGCAGATGTGGAAATAAGAATTTGATAAAGATTCAAGTCACTTTTATTTAGGAGAGTTACTCGGAAGGAAATATCTACAGGTTTCAGGAATATTATTCTCCTTAAGCAGTTTACTAAGGAATCATGATAAAAGCCAGCATTATATAGCCCTTCTCACATGCCTAGCACTGTTCTATGTACTTTACACATACTAGGTTATTTAATCCACAAAACAACCTTCTAGCCAGGTACTGTTACTATCCCAAACTACAGATTAGGAAAGGAAGGCACTGAGGTATTATAGTACTTGCCCCTCAAACACCCAGCTACTAAATATAAAAGCAGGGATTGAAGCTTGATTTTATTTTTAACACAACTGTTAAAAATAAAATAGTATGCGGCCATAGGAAGACTGGAACTTAAATGAAGATTAATGAATGTCATTATCTCCAAGTGATAGGTTTGTGGCTCTTCTTTTGCTTTTCTCTGTTTTCTATATTTCTACCATACATTGCTTTGAGAAAATCATAAGTGCTGTTTTAAATCCTGACCCTAAAATCTGTAACTTACAATAGGCTGTGAAGATAACTGTCTTGAAAGGCTCTGGAGTAGAAACAACATAAGCAGTCTAGATCACTTGATTTCCTAATGACCAAACTTTATAGAGTAACACAAGGAAAGTGACTCAAATATGTTTCTCTCCAGTCCTGTAAGCAGCCAATAAACTGTCTACTCCTTGAAATGTCACTTGGGGCTGTATAAGGTGAAGGAGTCTCAAAGGAAGAATGAATTTCCCATCTATAACAATCCCTAATAGAGGAGCTCAATATGAACAGTGGCGCTTAGTATTTACAGGACAAACGCAGACTTTCACACAAAATTTTCCATTAAAAATCACCATACAAAAGTCAGTTGTATCTGTATGTAGCAGTAGTGAACAACTGGAATTTGAAGTTAAAAATTATACTATGTGGAGCCAGGTACCATGGCACCCACTTGCAGCCCCAGCTACTCAGGAGGAAGAGGCAGGAGGATGGCTTGAGCCCAGAAGTCAGAGGCTGCAGTGAACCATGTTGGCCTGTGAATAGCCACTGCACTCCAGCCTGGCAACTTAGCACAGGCCCACCTCTAAAAAAAATCATACTATATAATCCAGTTTAATTCACAAAATACACATAAGGTGACACACATAATGGATGTAGGAAGCAACTGAAATGTTAAAATATGATCAAACCAATTTGGATGCAATCTTAAGAATACTCCTAAGGAGGCCAGGAGTGGTGGCTCACACCTGTAATCCCAGCACTTTGGGAGGTCTACATGGGTGGATCACCTGAGGTCAGGAGTTCGAGGCCAGCTTGGTGAACATGATGGAATCCCAGCTCTACTAAAAATACAAAAATTAGCCAGATGTGGTGGCAGGAGCTTGTAATCCCAGCTACTTGGGAGGCTGAGGCAGGAGAATTGCTTGAATCTGGGAGGTGGAGGTTGTAGTGAGCCGAGATTGTACCACTGCACTCCAGCTTGGGCAACAGAGTGAGACTCTGTTTAAAAAAAAAAAAGGAAAAAAAAGAAGAAGAATGCTCTCAAGCTTTATCATGATATCATGATGGATGTTTAACATAAACATAACTTTTTTTTAATGCACAAAGATAGAAGATGGCAAACCAAAATTTAGAAAACTATCGATTTAGACCACTTGTCTTCCCCAGACAAAAAAGTGATAATTGATTTATAAAATGCTGATAACTTCTTGTATTGATTGACCTGTCTTTTTCGTTATTCTTATTTCTTTAATAAACAGCCAGACTTTCCTCTCTCTCTCTTTTTAAAAATAAGAGGATTGCTGATGGAAGCTGAGGTCTCATTTTCCTAGGTTTACATATCTGTGTTCTCACTGTTCTGAGGTTCTCAGATCCTCCTTTGGGAATGGAGTGCTTATTCCTCCAGCCTTTGGGTGTGCTGTGCTGGCAGCTCCCTCTGCAAAAGAGCGCCACCTTGCCCAAAGCCGTGGTCCCTTCCCTGAGCAAGCTGCATTCAGCAACTGGGTAACGTAGCCCTATAAAAGCTTAGCCTTCTTGCCTCAAATGCGGACAACACTGTGAGGCCATTTCAGCTCCAGAGGTCCCCATGGGGTCAGCCAAATCTTGGCTGACACCACATTCCAGCTTAGTGTCTCCATCTGTCCACCCTGCTTCCCTCCCTTCCCCTTCAGGGATGTTGATCGCAACATATGTGCTACTGGGAGGTGTGGTCCCTGGCTGGGCGTCCACTTCCCGACACGAACTTGACACTATGGAAGAGGAGCACAAATCTTTGGTGGGCAGTTGGCCTCTCTGCCACACTGTGTCTCCAGTACACGCTTTGAAGTCCATCTAGCAAATAACACGGGGAAGGAAAGCTGTGCTATCTTCCTTGCACAGATTCAGAAAGTGTTCTCACAAAACAAAGAGGGCACTTTTGGAATACCAGCAGGGAACATGTCTGAATTTGGGTGGGGCTTCAGGAGACCACAGGAGGCAGGATGGCAGCTGCTTAGCCTACTGTTTGTTCTAATCCCCTGAGCTGTCCTGTCCCTGGTACCATGATCGCACCGTGTTAATTAAATCATTCTCATTAATTCAGCCCAAGTGTAAATTAGGAAGGAATGAAGATAAATTAGGTTTGAAGGCAGCTAATACATTTAACCCCATGCTGCTTATTTTGCGGCCTAACAAAATAACATTGTTAAGGGAGATAACAAGCCCAAAGCCTTGGGCACAGCTTCTTAATAGCATTAAAAAATGAGACTTTGGTTTGATGTCACAAGACAGAGGCAAAGACCTGCTCCCAGGGGCCTACAGGACTGGCCTAATATCTTGTGTGAAGTGTTGGCTATTGTGTAACGCGGATGCAGTACAAGCAGCATTTCCTGACTTGTTTGTGACTCAGATATCTGCTATGTCTATGGCCGTCCAGTTTTGATGACAGCCCTATTTAGAAGTTTCTTCCTGTACAGAATGAAGACTTGCTCAGCTTTTCTTTGTGTGAGTGGGGTGATAAGAGTTACCTTTAGGATTGGCTGAGAGATGCTGTGAGATTATACAGTTTGAGTTGCTATGATCATAAATTTGCTAACTTGCAAATCATTTTCAGCTGAGATAAACATTAAAAACTGCCCAACTGCCCGAAAACTAGTCATACATTGGCTCAAGCAAACCAGAGTACAGTTTGTAGGAGGTCATCAGTAGCACACATGATTTCCAAACTTACAAGTTTAGTTCTTGTGACTTTCAGCAGGAAAATGTTTTCCAGATTTTAGAACTTACATAAGCTAACGTCTTTTCTCTTGTGTTGCTTGTCTACCCGAGGCAGATGAAGCGAATGTATATGGTCACTGAATGCATTTCAAGATTTTCCAGTCTACAGCTTTTTTTCTTTCTTTTATTGAAGCATAGAAAGTGTCAACATTAGGTAGAAAAGATACAGGAAACTGGCACCAGTGGATGGTGATACAATGGCCAGAGGATTTCTTTCCTTTCTCAGCCCTGCCTGCTTAGCAAAGTTCTTCACAAAGAGATCTGAACTTTGCTGTTCCCTTGGTTAAGGACATCCCGCAGTTTCCAGGCAGTAAAGATACATACCTGTCCCTAGTTCGGTTGCTTCCAGTGGCAAAATCTCCAACCAACCAGCTGAGCTATGTACAGAGTCCATTTCTAGGCAAGGGCATCTAGGTGCCGTTTTAGGTAGATTTGACTCACAAAGGAGGCAGACAGAGCAGGTCTAGGAGGTGTCTAAAAGGTGCGTTAGTGGCTGCCTTGATGAGCTCCCCCACACCTTGCCACAGGCCACAGAAACATGTTTTAAAAAGACACATGTGCAATAGTTACACATTTCCACCTCCCATCTTTTCAGCACCTGTCTCTGGAGTCTGCAGAGTTTCCATCTGTCTGGTCTTCGCTTCAGAACCTGGGTGCTGCTTGCCCGCGCTCTGTAACCTCGCAGCCCCCCTGACTCTCCATTCGCGGTTCTCGCCATGAATTGATCCGGGCTGTGTCTGTGAAGCAGCCTCAAGCCGAGACTGACTCTGCATTAAAAATATATATATTGAAAGGTTCGTGGTGAGGCTGCCGAGTTAATGCTAACAAAGGACTTCAGAGGGCACTGTCTTTCTTTGTTTGCAAGGAGCGAAATTTCTCGGCGCAAATACCAGGAGGGAACAAGGGTAAAGGAAAGTGAAATTAGAGTGAAGAACTGACAGTCTTGGTTTCAGCAGTCTGGACTCTGGAAGCACCACGGTGGGTCCTCCGTAGCCAGTTTAAACCGCTCGTGCACCTAGTGTTTTAAAGCAAGCTGGGAGGCGAAGCGCGGGCGCTCGGGGACGCGCGGACCCGGGGACGGAATTAACTCTGTCGTGGGGCCCTCACTCTCGAGCTGCAGAGCTGGGACACTGTTGCTAAGTGACTACAAGCCAGGCAACTCACATCTCCCTGGGCCTCGGTTTCCCACCTGTAAAACAAGGGGGCTGGACCGGTCATCTATCCCGTTCCTTTATACACTTAATTCCAAACACCGAATAAAAAACAGACATTTTAGCTCCCAGTGGAAAGACAAGTCTCTAGTTGCAAAGATAAATGGGATTCGTAAAAGTGATCACCACGCGAGATTATTTTTCGAATCGCCTTCCTTTCTCCTGGCACGCGGGGCTATTAAACGTGTGTGTGCGCTGAGCCATTTCTTTACTGAACTCCAAACTACCACCACCGAGCGATAAAAAACAGGAGAGGGTGATGGAGGCTTTATCGCTAGGAGAGGAGGCGGCGTGGCTGCTGCTTTGAGGAGTTCACTTTGAATCAAGCGGCCGCGGCGATTGGCTGAAAAGCACGTGGTGCGCGCCCCGCAGAACTGCACCCCGGCTGCCGCTGCAGTCGCCTGGCTTAGGGCAGAGTCCAGCCGGGGGTGCCGCACCCGCTGGGGAATGGGGAGGGAGGACACATGGGAAATGCCTGGGGCTGGAGTCTCTTTGGCTCTCTGCCAGCAAGAAACTTAAAAGTCCTGGCTTGCTCAACCCGAGTGTCCCCAAAGCTTTCAGACTTTTGCCCTTCCATTGCCACTATCTCTCCCCACTCTGGGCGTCCTACCCAAGGAGCTATCTATGCGTGCCCAGGGCCTGTCCTGTGGATATCCAGCTCGCCCCTTGCTGCCCTTTTTAGAGCATCGCGCGGGCTCTGGCATCACCGAGCGTACAACGCCAGGCTGCGCTCCCCTGAGGTGCGTCCCTCAGATCCGGGACTGTCCATTAACCAGGCTGGCTCAAAGAGGCGCAGACACACTCGAACCCGGGAAAACTTATTTTATTCTCGGTTCCCGGGGCTGCAGCTGCCAGCGGCTGAGACAGCGCGTCCGCTTTGTCTCTCTGCAGTCCCCGCAGCCCCCCTCTCCCGCTTCCTCTCCCGATTAACTCCCCCGACACGCTCTTCCCCAGCTCCTCTCCTCCTCCCACTCCTTCTCCTCCTCTTCCTCCTCCTACACCACGGGCCGCGCTAATGCGCTTCCTCCCTCCCCCGGTGTCGGTCTCTTTGCATACGCGCCCCCTCCCCTCCCCGCCGCGCCACTTATAGCGGGGCGCACCGCGGCGGGGCGCAGACTGCTCTGGCAGCCGGAGAGGAGGCGGTGCGGCGGTGGCGCTGCGGAGACCGGGTCCAGACGCCTGGCGGCAGCCGGCGCACAAGGCGCTTTCTAGCTCCCTCCCCCGAGCGCACAGCCCGCCTCCTTCCGCGGCGCCTGCAGTGGCAGGCTTGCTCTCCGCTCCGGTGACGCGCTCCGGTAGACGCTCTGCGGGTCCTGGACGCCGGGTGCGCGGCGTGGGGACAAGAGGCAGAGGCGAACGCCAGTGGTAGCCAGTCCGCGAGCCATCGTTCGGGGCGCAGTCCTCTCCCCGGCTGGCGCTCCTTTCTCCGGGGCATTCGCCACCGCTTCCCGGGGCTGAGACGACCGATTCGTCGCCTCCTTGCCCGTGACCGACGCTAGAACTCAGTTGTGCGTTGCGGCCAGTCGCCACTGCTGTAAGTTTCCCCCACTGCCCCGGACCTGTTGCAGGCGCTGCCGGCTTCAGGGGCTGCTTCGGCTGCAGGGGTGTGTTCGCGAGGGGTGAGCGTGCTCCGGGCAGCCGGCAGCTTCCACTTGAGGCCAGGGGGAACTCTTCTAGGTGCGGAGACCATGGTGCCCGCCGCTGCCCTTCCACAGCAGGCAGGAGCCGGGCATCGCCAGAGAGGTCGACCGGCGGTGCAATGTCCGGGGCGAGCCGCTGGGGAAGCGAGGAGCAGAGCTAAGGATACAGTCAGCCTCTCTCTTCCGCGGAAAGCAGCGCTTTCCTGGGGTGAATGTCGCGCTGCGTCGCTCCCCGCAGCCTCCAGGGCGGAGCGCGCGGAATCGTTGGCCCACGTTGCATCCTTCCCGGCTCAGAGGAAAGTTGGGGCCACGCACAGACACCCTGAGAGCGGGCATGTTCACTGCGGCGGAAATGTCTTGTAGAGAATGAATGAAAACTGTTTTCTGAAAAACTAGTTTCTTGATCTGTCGTGTTAACATTATTAGTTACAAAGGATAGGAATTGGTGGGCGGGGAGATGAAACATTGAATTTATCCACATGCAGTTTGGTGTCACACAGGCATGGCCAGCTTGTTAAATAGCTTTGCAAGTGTTAATAAAAAGACTCTGGCAAGAAGCTACTTTTGTTAACAAGATCTTTATAATGTTCTGTTGTTACCGGTAATATAAATGCCCAGAAAAAAATCTGCCTAGTTTCTCTTTTGATTGGATTGAGATCAGGTTCAAAACCTGGAGAAGCGTGCGGGACGCTAAGCATTGGAGGCAGAGAGCCTGAATTAGGAGCATGAAGTGCACTGAAGTTACTGTAACTGAAGCCCTTTTGATGTTCACAGTAATAGCAGCCCTTTTCTCTGTCTTCTTTGTAGACGCAGGTTAAGTATAAGTGTGCATTTTCTTGGCCACTTACTTGATATGCAAATGTGATTTCTCTGGGGGCTTAAAAATGCTGGAAAGATGATTCATTTTATGTTGAAGGTGTGTTCAGTGACTTGTATACATGGTTTCTACTGATATTTTGAAGTTTGCACACTTTTAAACCAGAAAGCAAGTATTTCCCCTTGGGTTTCCAAGTTTACTTTTTATTTTAATCAAACATTTTTGCAAGAATGTTGATTGTGATTTTGGCTGTGACGTGCTTTTCCATCTGGATGGTATCCAAGATGACAGGCTAGGCTCTTCCTTCTGGCTTGTTGGGCCAGCCTGGAACATACAGGAGCATAAACACAGGATGCAGAGAGATGTAGATCCTATATCCTAAGGTCTTCTAAACAAATTGTTTTCTTAGCTGTAGGTCTGGTTGTGAATGTTGTTTTGCACCATCCTGAATCTAATGTTCAGGGAAATGTGTTCTGGGCCCAGCATGATTCCAGCTCAACGTGTAAGCATTTTGGTGTCTGTGCACCTAGTTTCAGGGAACCTCATTCTTCCTTCAGTCAGGGCAGCATTTGCTCTTAGCCTGAGCGGCAGTAGCTTCATAGGAGTATGTAGACAGTCTATCCAGGTTTAGACTTAAAGTCTTCCTCCAAATACTTCAGACTGAATGTACTAATTAAAATAACAACTACAGTGGTGGAGCATTGAGAATGCTAATGGATGTTTTAACCCTTTGGAAACCTGATGCATTCCCCTAGGTTCACATGGTCATTTTCCAGAACACTGGGCATTGGTTAGAATGGAGTAGACAGTAGATACTAGCCTGAGGTGGAAGTGAGGCTGGCTCCTCACCATTTTTTATATCCCAAGTCACTGTGGAGATTACTGGGTGCTTTGTAAAGTCTTCCTAACACTGGAGCTCTAGGACTTTGTTGCTTCCTTTCTTCCACTAAGCCATGTTTACTCATCATAAAAAATTACATTCCAAAAAGGAAAGAAAACTAGTTGCATCACCTAATGGCATGAGGTATATGTGTCCTGCCCCTGCCTTTGTGGTTTTCTGTGCAGTCTCACAGCGGGGCTCACATCTGGTTGGGGAGGTGCAAGTTAGTATTTTAGCCCATGAATCTGTGGCAAATCATTCATTTGCATTTATTAATAATTCTTAGAATGTAAATTTAAAAATATCTGAATGGTTAAAGGAAACAGAGTTTCAGCTGCGCTTTCAAGACTGGCTGTTCTGTGTCTGGAACAGATACTGTAACCAGCCACACAGTTTACCCTCTGGGGATAAACAACGGGATAAACAGCTTCCTTAGGAATCCTTGGACAGGCAGCTTCTTGAGGACTTCATTCCTTTGAAGTAACAGAGGGGTGGTATAAAAGAAAAGGATGAAGGCATGTGATTCAGTTTTTGAAGATGGATGACAAGCATTTCCTATGTCTCTAGCCTACTGTTTTCTTACTGAAGAAAGCCAAAAGATAGCATTAGATTCTACTATAATTTCGTTGTAGATACTGAGGAAAGCACTGTAGTCGGCAAATAAATTCTGAGGTGGTCCTAAATGAACAACAGCTGGCAAAATACACACACACACACACACACACAGACACGTATTTTTTGATTTAAATAAAGCAGTGTTTGCATTTTGAACTCCCTCTATGCAGGTGCCAGCATTTGCAGGTATATAGGAACAGTCCTGGTGATGCACTATTTAATCAAAAGACAGGGGTGGATCTTTTGTTCTTGCAAATGGTTTTCCAAGAATTGATATAAAGCGGGAAGAACAGAAAACAGCAGTCATGAGTATGCTACTCAAAATATTCTTCTTTTTATGTGCCAAATCCTCACATTGGAAGCTGTCCAGAGCAAGACAGGTAGTTGGTGATTACGGCCAGAATTTATTCCGTGCTTTGACTAAAGGCTTGCTGATCAATATATGGGTATTCAAATTGGGGTGCTTTTAGGACTCCTCAGTGGTAGAGCTGTGTGGTTAGAAATTAATCTTTAACTTGGGATGCCGAGGTGGGAGGAGCAGGAGTTTGAGACCCTGTCTCTACAAAAAATACAAAAAATTATCTGGGTTTGGTGGTGCACACCTTTAGTGCCAGCTACTCGGAAGTCCGAGGCAGGAGGATCACTTGAGTCCAGGAGTTCGAGGCTGCAGTGAACTGTGATTGTACCACTGTGCTCAAGCCTGGGTGACAGAGCGAGACTTGGTCTCAAAAATATGTATAAAATGAAATACATTATCTGTAACATTTAAATAAAGGTCTGATCGTTGCAGAAGTTGGCCTTACATTTCCCATTTACTGTCTGTGCCGGGAGATTGGGTCTTACCAAAGGAATTCTTAATGGAATTAATTATTAGGTGTTTGTTTTACACATGGCTTTATGTTGCATGAGGCATGAAAGCCAGTGCCCATCCTGGCATTATGAGAGCAGGAGACCTGGCATTTTAAGTGGCCCGCAGTGAATCAGCTGGACTACGACAGGGAGCTGTGAGAATGAGACCTCACTCCTCTTGGCTTTTGCTGACTTACATTCTAAAAGACTTCAATGGCCTGAAAGTTGGCAATCAGGTTTTCCAAGATCAACCTGCTTTTTATGCAGTGATTTTTTTTTTAAATGGTGCAGAGTTCAAATAGCTCAACAGTATTACAGTGAATATCTTTCCTTCTGGGTAGCTGTCTCTGGCTTTGTCCTGGAATGGCCACACACTATTCTAGAATAGTAGGTGGCATGGTCAACTACAAAGTGTTCTGTTTTTTGTCCAAAACCATTGTTGCTTTTGTTCTGCTGTTCTGAACATCAGGAGCATCATTTTCAATTTATTATTATTATTATTTTTAGGAGTGGAAACAAAATGTCAGTCAGCGTGCATGAGAACCGCAAGTCCAGGGCCAGCAGCGGCTCCATTAACATCTATCTGTTTCACAAGTCCTCGTACGCTGACAGCGTCCTTACTCACCTGAATCTTTTACGCCAGCAGCGTCTCTTCACTGACGTCCTTCTCCATGCCGGAAATAGGACCTTCCCTTGCCACCGGGCAGTGCTGGCTGCGTGCAGTCGCTACTTTGAGGCCATGTTCAGTGGTGGCCTGAAAGAGAGCCAGGACAGTGAGGTCAACTTCGACAATTCCATCCACCCAGAAGTCTTGGAGCTGCTGCTTGACTATGCGTACTCCTCCCGGGTCATCATCAATGAAGAAAATGCAGAATCGCTCCTGGAAGCTGGTGACATGCTGGAGTTTCAAGACATCCGGGATGCATGTGCAGAGTTCCTGGAAAAGAACCTGCATCCCACCAACTGCCTGGGCATGCTGCTGCTGTCTGACGCACACCAGTGCACCAAGCTGTATGAACTATCTTGGAGAATGTGTCTCAGCAACTTCCAAACCATCAGGAAGAATGAAGATTTCCTCCAGCTGCCCCAGGACATGGTAGTGCAACTCTTGTCCAGTGAAGAGCTGGAGACAGAAGATGAAAGGCTTGTGTACGAGTCTGCAATTAACTGGATCAGCTATGACCTGAAGAAGCGCTATTGCTACCTCCCAGAACTGTTGCAGACAGTAAGGCTGGCACTTCTGCCAGCCATCTATCTCATGGAGAATGTGGCCATGGAGGAACTCATCACCAAGCAGAGAAAGAGTAAGGAAATTGTGGAAGAGGCCATCAGGTGCAAACTGAAAATCCTGCAGAATGACGGTGTGGTAACCAGCCTCTGTGCCCGACCTCGGAAAACCGGCCATGCCCTCTTCCTTCTGGGAGGACAAACTTTCATGTGTGACAAGTTGTATCTGGTAGACCAGAAGGCCAAAGAAATCATTCCCAAGGCTGACATTCCCAGCCCAAGAAAAGAGTTTAGTGCATGTGCGATTGGCTGCAAAGTATACATTACTGGGGGGCGGGGGTCTGAAAATGGGGTCTCGAAAGATGTCTGGGTTTATGATACCCTGCACGAGGAGTGGTCCAAAGCTGCCCCCATGCTGGTGGCCAGGTTTGGCCATGGCTCTGCTGAACTGAAGCACTGCCTATATGTGGTTGGGGGGCACACAGCCGCAACTGGCTGCCTCCCAGCCTCCCCCTCAGTCTCTCTAAAGCAGGTAGAACATTATGACCCCACAACCAACAAATGGACCATGGTGGCCCCACTCCGAGAAGGCGTTAGCAACGCCGCAGTAGTGAGTGCCAAACTCAAGTTGTTTGCTTTTGGAGGTACCAGTGTCAGTCATGACAAGCTCCCCAAAGTTCAGTGTTATGATCAGTGTGAAAACAGGTGGACTGTACCGGCCACCTGTCCCCAGCCCTGGCGTTACACAGCAGCAGCTGTGCTGGGGAACCAGATTTTTATTATGGGGGGTGATACAGAATTCTCTGCCTGCTCTGCTTATAAATTCAACAGTGAGACTTACCAGTGGACCAAGGTGGGAGATGTGACAGCAAAGCGCATGAGCTGCCATGCTGTAGCCTCCGGAAACAAACTCTACGTGGTTGGAGGATACTTTGGCATTCAGCGATGCAAGACTTTGGACTGCTACGATCCAACATTAGATGTGTGGAACAGCATCACCACCGTCCCGTACTCGCTGATTCCTACTGCATTTGTCAGCACCTGGAAACATCTGCCTTCTTAAATGCAGTACATTCTAAAGAGAGTGAGCACGAGGTAAGAAGTTTTGCTATAGATGCAAGTCTGCATATAATGAGGCTATTGCGTAAGTTCAGTACATGGGGTGAGATCTGATCCACAGAGACTGTACTGCAGAGGTACTACCAAAGCTGTAAAAATAAGAGAGCTGGTGCCCCTAGAACCTACCAACTTGTGTTGACCACAGCCTCAGCCCCCCAATGGCATTAGCCAGTGGTTCTCAGCTTTTACTGAGCCTCAGAATCTCCTGAAGAGCTTTTTATTTATTTTATTATTATTATTTTTTGAGACGGAGTCTCGCTCTGTCACCCAGGCTGGAGTGCAGTGGCATGATTTTGGCTCACTGCAAGCTCCGCCTCCCGGGTTCACGCCGTTCTCCTGCCTCAGCGTCCCGAGTAGCTGGGATACAGGCGCCCATCACCATGCCCAGATAATTTTTTGTATTTTTAGTAGAGACGGGGTTTCACCATGTTAGCCAGGATGGTCTTGATCTCCTGACCTCATGATCTGCCCACCCCAGCCTCCCAAAGTGCTGGGATTACAGGCGTGAGCCACCGCGCCCGACCCTGAAGAGCTTTTTAAAAACTGCCCATACCAGAGACTTAGTTTCATTTGGTCTGGGGTGGGGTCCAAGCATCAGTATTTTTAGAAAGTTTCCGGATGATTCCAATGAACAACCACGTTGAGAACCCCTGACCTCTGTTGAGAATGCCAGCTAATGTTTATTGCGCCCTCACTGTGTGCTTGCAGCGGTGCCACGTGGTTTCCCAAGATCGTCTCATTCTATCCTCACAACAACTCTGTGGGGAATTATTACTAGCTTCGTTTTATAGATGAAAAAACTTCATGCATTAAGGAGGCTAAGCTGCCGAGTGAGCAGAGCTTAGTAAGTGGTGGAGCTGGTCAGGAAGTCAATGCAGGGGGTCTGGCTCCAGACATCTGCACTGGAGCATCGTGTTGCACTGCCACTGAATAAACTTGAGCTTCACATCCGTGACACCAATGTCATCCCAGGTGATACTTCATTTCTATTCAAATTTTGCTTCCTCAAACCCTTTGTGGAATGAATAGGGTTTTAAAAATGTATTGCCCAAATTCATTCCTAGTTTATTCTCTCCAAAATTGTTAGCTTATTTTAAATGTTTTCCTTAAAAAGTAGCACCCTTTAGGGCATTTATTACCTTTAAAGATAAATCTATATCTGTCTTTGTAAAAGGCTGCATGTACGTAGCAGAAATTTGTGCAGATAACACTGAGCCACCTAAACTTCCAAAACTATGGCCTTTCAGACTTAGTCAGGCTGCCCCTATTGTCAAGGCTATTGTCAAAGTTGTGTTTCTGCGTCATATATCTGAGTATATAATCGTTGTCTGTGTATTTAAGAGTATATAATGCTCTTGGCTCAGATAATTAATAGGCCTACACAGTTCAGAGTTCGCAAAGCTCATGGCTGCTTTGCTGCTAAGCATTCTTAGGATTGGCCCCAGGAATTGCTTAGGCATGTGTAAGTATAGCCCAGCGCACACAGAATGTGTTGATTTGTTTTGGTGATTCATGGGCTTATTACTAATAATAAGAGAAGAAAGTAACTGCTTTGGAGGAACTACAATGAAAACAAACTCATTTACTTGGGAACTTTTGGTTCTGTTTTCCCTTGTATATTTCACACCTTTGAAGGGGACTTCAAAGGGAGAAAAGGAGATCTAGGCCTAGTGGCAAGCTAAGCACAGAGGGGTTTCATCTCATTGGTCTTTTCTTTCCCCATCCCTTACAATTCATTTAGAAACATCATTAAACTTGGCCTTACTCTCACATTTCAGCTTGCTATTTGTTTTTTTTTTTTGAGACAGAGTCTTATTCTATTGCCCAGGCTGGGGTACAATGGCGAGATCTCGGCTCGCTGCAACTTCCGCCTCCTGGGTTCAAGCGATTCTCCTGCCTCAGCCTTCCAAGTAGCTGGATTGCAGCGCCCACCACCACACCTGGCTTTTTTGTATTTTTAGTAGAGATGGGGTTTCACCGTGTTGGTAAAGCTGGTCTTCAACTCCTGACCTCAAGTGATCCACCCACCTCAGCCTCCCAAAGTGCTGGGATTACAGGCGTGAGCCACCGCGCATAGCCTTCAGCTTGCTATTTTTTTCACTTCTTCAGTTATCTCTTCCACCCTTCGTACAGTTATCAGAGTTCTGAGTTATGTCATGCTTTCCTGGAATGAAACTCCTTCAAAACAGCAGGAACAGTCAGACACCTCCTCTGGGGAGCAACTGGGCTAATAACGTCCCACACTAAACTGGTTTTTTGTAGCCTTGCTGGCATCTCAGTAATCTTGAATAAACAAATGCTCTGAAAGTGGTTATTTCATTTGAGATATGAATGCATGACTCACCTCTAAAGCAGGTTTAAAGAACCTCCTAGGCAAAAGCATCAATTAACAGCACACTTAGTTGGGTGTTAGTCCAGAACTGACTATATTTGCACAGAAGAGCCATAAAAATTGCTACCAGGGTGGTGGTATGTAACGACAATGGGCAGGCTGGCTGGCATCCTTGGAACAAGATAAGGAAATTGAGGCAGAAAGAGGAGAGAAGCCACGTGTGTATTCTGGCCCTAGTTTTAAGTTCTAGACCTTTCTGAGTTTCAGATTGCTTCTCTGTCAAATGAGTGGTTTGATCTATAATTCCCCTGTGATCTGTCCCAACTCAGACTTGGGTCAATTGATAGGGGAATTAAAAGAGGTGAAAATACCTAGCCCTGTGATTGGCATGTAGTAAGTGTTCAATATTCAGTTTAGACCCTAACTCACTGTGAGATAATGGCAGTGGAATTAGCTTTGTGTGTGGTAGGAAAATGAGGTTTCTTTGACTTTTATCTGCCTGTTATCTTTAGACTTCATTTTTGGTTCCTCCTTTTTCAGCCCAGAGTGAACATGTTGGCAAACACTTGACTTCACCCTACCCTGGGTGTTTGAACTGAATCATACCCTTCCGGTCCCTGGGAAACAGAGCAAGTAAAGTGTTAATTTATACGTGAAATAACATCCTCTTCATCCTTGGTGCTACCAGTGAGAGAGTCAAACACATAAAAACTAAATTTGACAGGGCCAAGTTTGCTGCCTTTAAAGGGCAGCGTAAGCGCCTGATCAAAGCCACTCTTTGAATTTCCGACAGGGAGAATGTTGGTTAAAATGTCTAAAGTTTACTACACAAGATAGTGCTAAAACATTTAAGAGGGGGTTGGAGTGCCCTAAAGTGCTGGGTAGGTAGGTCTCAGTCCCAAACTGCAAATTCCTCTGCCCTCCAAATGTAGGTGTTAACTGAATTAATACAGTGTTTAACAGAAAGTTTCCCTAGGTCTTAAAGCTCATCCACCAAGGAGGGTTTATCTGCCTCCTGCTGCTCTGTCAGTGGGTGGGAAGGGCAGAGAGGAAATTACTTTGATTATCCTCTGTTTTCATGGTGCCCGTGTGGCCTCAACCTAACTTAGGCTTTGATTTGCTTTGTTTCTTCTCTAGATTTTTTTTTTTTTTTTTTTTGGTATGTGTCCTTTTTTATTTTTCTGTTTGAATATGCAATTTTGGGGGGGTGGTGTGTATTCCTTTTTTCCTGTTTGAATATGCGATGTCTTGAAATTTTATATTATTACAAGATACATTCCTTTGGCCTAATGTTGACATATAGGTTACAAGGAAGTGGAGGTGGGGCAATGACACCATAGTCTAAGGAATGCCTTGAAAGCTTGAATCACTGTTAGGAAACAGCCAAAAGAAACAACTCATGAAATGAATCAGGCTTCTGAACACACAAAAGCAAAGTGGGAAGAATTCGATGCAAGTCATGAGTGGCTCCTCCAGAATTCCCTTTGTCTGTACTTAGAGTTACAGCAATAAGGATACAAAAGCCGTCTGCAGAATTTCCCCAAATGAAATGAGAAATAAATAAATGGGAAGGGTGAGCAGTGTGAGGAAATGCAAGCTCTATGAAATGTGCAGGCTTTGTGGTTACGGCACTTTGAACTGATATTCACACTTGATGTAGATAGATTCTGTAGCACTGGTATGCCGTAACTGCTGGCATCTAAGTGTGGACTAATGAACTTTGAGAATAAACTCCAACCTTGGGCTGTTGAGGCCTGATACGTTGTCATGTGAAAGGAAGCGAGACTGATTTCTGCCATAATGGATAGCAGAGATGCGTTTAAATACGAGGATTAGTATGCCTGCCTCCGAGATGGTAAAGTTAATTTGGAATCTTTCATGGTATATGGGCCAAGGAGGGTTTGCAGAGGAATCTCCCTTCTTTTCACCCTTTAGTGATCACTTTATGGTGGCTCTGTTTAACCACAGAAAGAAATTTTATGAATGTTGGAAGCAGAAGATGGCAACTCATAATAGCATCTGGACATATAGGTTTGGATTTGAACGTATATATACACTTAGGAAAGAAGTGAAGGTCCTTCTTTAGACACCACTGTTTTTGTCAGGCCATCCATCTGCATGGATGCGTACATGCACACTTGTGCATTTAAGGCAAGCACTTTAAATATCTTTGCACAGTTCCTACTGAACATGTAAGACCTTTGGAAGCAATATTGTCCAGCTCCATACCTAGTTTAATTTTTAAAATTTTGTGGCTAAAAAGAAAAATCTTAACTATGGCATCATACAAATCCTTCATGCTTTTTTGTTTCGTTTTTTTCGTCTGTTTCAGCTCACTCCATCACTCGATGCTATAATATGAGATTTCTACTTTGGAGAGGCCAAGTGTAATGAAGAGAAAAAAAGGAAAAGAAGTTAAAAGAAGTTGCAAGACACGAATAAAATCTGCTGCACCTTGTAAATGCTCTAACTGGACATGAAGGAAGGGGGCGGGCGGGGGTGGGATTTTTGGTGCAAGTAGCACATGGTTTAAATATGAATGAACAAACCTGTGATCTAGTCCTTGTCTTGTAATTGTGGATTAATGTCAGCGTTAATCAGCCCCCTCAAAGGGAGAGAAAAGCTGGACCTTTTCCCTTGCTGTACCATATTCAGCATTTGATTTCCATGGGCTCCACCATTTATGTGTAAAATTTGAAATGGTTGTCACCTCTCTGAGGAGAGAGCTTGAAGCCTCCACACCAGCTGCTGCTGGAGAGTCAAAGCCCAACTGTGGGTCCAAGAGGGAAGCTGGCTGGGCTGGCTGAAGAATGAGGACCACTGGACTCTCCGTTAATCTCTAAGGGGTCTGCTCCCCAGGAACGTTTCCGAACAATGGGGACTTTGTTGGTAGCCATTTGGTAGATGTTCTTTTCTATTTATAAGTGACTTTAAACTTTTCCTTGGCTGTTAAGAAGTTTGTTATAGATTTAGCTATTTATTGTTCGATGCCTGCATGCTGAAACAATGCCTACAGCTGTCTTCACATGTATGGACGTGTGTGAATGGTTGTATGTTTTGCACATTTTGTGGCTGTTGAGATGTGCTTTGCTGCACAAACATGAAAACTTTTGAGTTACAATTTGGAGTATAACTGGAGGGTGGGTTGGGGAGGGGTGGATTTTAAAAATGTCAAGACAGGGAAGGATGACAAAATGGAAATTTAAATGACATCCTAGAGGTAGAAAAACCATGGAGATCACTTTTCTCAGACTCACCAGATTTTAATGGGATTTCTTGGGGTTTGGTTGTACTGATGGGGTAAGGGGAGGCTTCTTTCTGCCCTTCTCCCCACTCCCATCTGATTTACCTAATTCAGTCTCAGCTGCTGACATTTGGAAAGGACCAAATTGCTTTACAGTTTTTTTCTTTGTGTAATATCTTGAAATCCTGGAAAATTCTATGGAATAGTTCTGTATATAGGACACAGGTAAAGGCATTGTCCAAAGTTTATTTATTTATTTATTACCTTATGAGAATGCTTTGCCACAACCACAGTTAATGGGAAAAACGGAAGTATCACAGATGGAAATTAACTCACCAGATTTCTTGACCCGAACTCCTTCTCTTCTTGCTATATGATTTAGCAAGTTCTAGAAGGTCTCCAAGACAATAATTACATTGGCACAATGTATACTTCAGTGCTCACCCTTAGGCAAATCTCTTTTTAAAAAACTCTTTGGTGCACGAGTAACACATTTGGCCACAAAACACCAAAGAATTGTAAGCAGTGGCCCCTATTGAGAAGGTTTCCGGCAGAGTTGGAAATCAGTTGTGAATACATTCTTTGCTAGTTGGAGTGCTTGTTTACTAAGCATGTGCCGTCGTAGGTATTAGTGCTAGTCTCAAATAGGTGCTTCCCCCGAGGTGCGGGGGAAGACCAAAGTTTGCAACTTGAACTGCTTTCGTCCACGTTTCTCACATTGCTGTATTTTAGAAAATAGGGGTTAAGACTGATAACAACCTTTTACATTGTGACTGTGTTTGCATTGTCTAATGACAGATAAATCCTTAACATTTCTCTCCACCTTAGTACTTTAGACTAATTGTGCTTGTCCGTCCATGCCATGAATGAGTGGGCTGTAGTTGGGCCAAAATAAATGAGCTGTTGGAAGAAAAGAATCCCAGTACTTTCCAGCAGTCAGTCCCTGGTTCCTAGATGTGTTCTAAGCAATGCAAATGTCTAATTGTCCCCCAGTGGGCATAGTCAGTGTCGTTTATATTGTAGCAGTTACAGCTCTGTAGTTTATGATGCAAATCTGCCAAGAGAGATGTATGTGTCACTGCATGGCTTCTGAAGGCAGGACGGATTTTCTGCAGCTGTTTCAAAGTTGGTCTCTGTCCTTGAATCCTCTATTAATTACTGTGTGTGAGCCAGAGGGAGTTGTGGTAAGGGTTGGGCCCCCAGCCTGCAGGGAACTTTCTGGACTCCTGCTCTTTGAATTGATATAGGCATTTGGTCTCACTACTTGACCATTCTCACCCTGTGAAACGTCCCACACTTTGAAGCAAATACAATTCACAGCACAGTACACACAAAAACCTTGGCATAAGACAGAGAAGGTTCTTCTTATTTTGTGGGCTGGTTGCTGTAGAAACACATAACAAAGGGCAGCCCTCCACTTCTGGTATAATTGTGTAGCCGCTTTTCTCTGGGCTTGACACCTGTCTTGAATAAGAGTGATTAGAGCCGCATAATGTCCCTCTCTTGGCTATTGACCATGTGGTTCACGTACAAAACTGTGTAAGTTGAAGGAAAATGTTCATGTTCATATGTACTTGTTTGCTATGACTACATTTTGAGGTTTTGTAAAACTGTTATTTTTTTTTTTTCACAATGTGAAACTGAAGGTCAATAAATTATTAGAGATTTTCTCTTCATTATGTGTGTGGGTCTTTATTTGAATAAGACACAATTTGAGGCATTGTAAACTTGTGCCTTTTCTCGTCTGTCCAAAGAAGGATCGTTTCAGATATTCCGAACGTGTTTTATTTCACCATTCAGTGATATATACAAAGGTAATTTTGCATACTAAGTAAAACTTTTGTTGACCATTAGAGTATCTCTTTAAGCAAAACAAAATCCTTCATTTATGGGTTATTCGCAGCTGGGAATATAACAAGTCACACGCCATGCGATATTAAGACAGAGTACTTTATATTAGAATGAATTTAGTTTTTTGAAATCCTCACGTGGGTTATATTTTGACAGAAAGCTGTTAGAGAAGGAGCTGGAGTTCAATCCTCTTTTCATCTGCTGACATCTGCTTTAGAAATCATTTAAAGTGGAAATATATGCATATTATTTCTGTACTGCAACAGAAAAGCACAAGTTTAACCCCTCATGGACACCTAGCTTCTTCCAAGCTGATGGCTGTCCTAGCTGGCTCTGCAAAAGACTAGTTGAAGCCTCCTGCCCCCATCTCATGATGGCTTCATGTCACACTGAGATGCTCCTTTATCGCTCGGGTTGGAACCATTATTGTTTCAGTGTGCAGAGCAAGGTTGGGCATAACCTTTTCTGGGTAGAAAATAAATATTACCTAATTGGGAACTCTAGGAGAGCTCACAAGTAGGCATAATGCAATTATAGCCTTTGCACTTTGACCAAGATGCCAGAGCAGATGCCTTGGGTTTGACAGGAGGATCATTCGGTTCTGTGCCGTGTGAAGCTGGTCTACAGCCAAGCCTTTGGGGACCAGTGTCAGCCCTCAGATCCCAAGTGCATGATGTTGAAGACCCCTGGAAACCCTGTTGATGACACCATATGGATGACACTAAATGACAGGGAAGAAGGACAGGTTAGTTAGGAGTTGACGGATGGGATTTAGGCTCAGAAAAACGTCTTGATGTTAATCCCTAGAGGGGTTGAGAATGGTTCCTATAGAAATGATCGTAAACAGACATTTCATTCTCTAGAGTTGTTTCTCTCTATCATCTCAGTTGGAACATGTAGACAGATTAAAAAGATACTTCAAATTCTTAATTTTCATTCATTTGGAAATTTGATTTCATTTAGATAGATCACACCAAACAGTGGCTATGGTAATAAAAATCTGGCCACAGTAGGGAAACGGGTTGGAGGTCAGCAGTCCAGGGCCGGGACAGCACCCCGACGAGGCCATCAGGCCTCATGCTTGCAGGATGGCAGCTGCACCTAATGGCATTACATCTGCTTTCCAGGCAGCAAAAGTGGGGGCAGACAAAGGGGAAAGGGCTCAGGCCAGAGGACATTCTCCCTTTTTCTTGGAATAGTAATAGTTTACCTGAAAGGCTCACCGGGAGACTTACACTTACCTCTCAGTGGCCAGAACTGGGACACGTGAACTTCCCAAGATAAAAGAGAGCCTGGGGAGGCAGTACTTTTATCTGGCACACTGCCACCCCATAGCAATGTGATTTAATTAGTAAGGAACAAAGGGAGAGCAGACGTTGGAGGGGATACTACACAGATTATTCTCTATAGTAGGTAGGCTTATCTATTACAGCAATAGTTCCCAGCCTTTTTGGCACCAGGGACTGGTTTTGTGGAAGACAGCTTTTCCATGGATGGGGACTGGGCCCAGAGGCGGCAGGGATGTTTTTGGGATGAAACTGTTTCACCTCAGGTCATCAGGCATCAGATCAAGCTTGTCCAGCCTGCCACCCAGGACGACTTTGAATGCAGTCCAACACAAATTAATAAACTTTCTTAAATTATTTGTGATTTGTTTTAGCTCATTAGCTATTATTAGTGTATTTTATGTGTGGCCCAAGACAATTCTTCTTCCACTGTAGCCCAGGGAAACCAAAAGATTGAACATTCCTACATTAGATTTTCATAAGGAGTACGAAACCTAGATCCCTCACATGTGCAGCTCACAATAGGGTTCGAGCTCCTGTGAGAATCTACTGCCTCCGCTTCCCCAGCTCCGCTGATCTGACAGGAGGCGGAGCTCAGGCAGCAATGCTCACTCGCCCAAGGCTCGCCTCCTGCTGTGCCACCCACTTCCTAACAGACCACGGGCTAGGGACCCCTGTACTACAGGGAATCATCAAAGAGTCAATGTAAACTATAGCCGCATTCATTAAGTGATGAGCTGAGATTGTGCTAAGGACCTGCTTTACAGTTATCTCATTTAATCCTCATGACAAATTGAGGTGAATATAGGGAGATTTCTTAACATCTCTGAGCCATAGATCCTCTGCCTGTAAAATAAGCATGACTAACATTCCTTCTAATAGAAAAATTTAATAATATAAGAAATTTAAGAGCAAGTACCAGGTTCAGTGCCTGGCACATAGTAGGTCTTCAGTAATTTTTAGTTGTCATTTTAAAACTTTATGGGGAGAGAGACACACATAAAAATCTGAGTGCTTATGCTGTGCCAGGGACTGCGTTAAGGGTTTGCATGCCTCTCACCTTGCTCATCCCTGCTGGCAACCCTGTGAGAGCAGGCGCTATTATTACTGTCAGTTTGGAGATGAAGAAACAGGTCTTGAGAGATTATATAACTTGCCCAAGGGAGTGGTGGAGGTGGAGTTCAAGGCACACTCTGACCTGCTCCTCCAGGTCCAGGAATGTAGAGGAAGGTGATTCACAGGGCTGAGCCTGACTGTGAGAAACCCAGGGCTGCTCTGCGTTCCATTGTGTGGGAAACACCAACTCTGTGAGGTGGTCTGAGGAGACCTGCATCTGGTGAGCCCAGCCCTGGATATGAGGACTGAGGAAGCCAATGGAAAGAGTCGATTGAGACTCAAAATGTTCCTTGACAGCCAGTTTCAGAAGATAAGGTTGTAGAGAATTTAAAAATAAATGGGGGCTCCTGGGTGGTTGTTACACTTGATCACTCATTGAGCTGTACACGGATGCTTTTTGTGCTCTTCTGTTTGTAAGATGTTTATTGACTGAGTGATTGAATATACCCGTGGATCATGGCCAGACCATGTATAAAAATGGAACTCTGACCCCCTAGTCTGCAGCAACCAGCCTAGGAAACCCATACATTGTCTATAGTGATCAGCCCAGGAAGCCAGCCTGCTCTCTGTAAGTCAGACCTGTAGGAAGTTAGACCACTATCTCTGGCAACTGGTTTAGAAAGCCAGATCATAACCCCTGTATTATTCGCAGTCAGCCCCAAATGGCCAGGACTTGATTAATAACTGACTACTTCCTTGATTTTCGTCCTTGCTTCTAACTAAGGACCAGCCAGAGAAAGCCAAACATGTACCCCTACCCAGACACCACAGGATGCCCACTTCTGGTTGGCCCACTTGCAGCTTCCCCATGCTAACAGGCTCCAATCAAACCTGAAGACATCCCTTTCTTCCCCACACTGAAATTTTCCCTTTTCTCCGCCTTCCTTTGAGTCTCTGCCAAAATGCAAGTGACAGTGGCTGACTCCCTTGCTATATAGCAAGCTCTGAATAAACAGTCTTTGCTTGTTCACATTTGGCTGGTCATTGTTTATTTCCACAGACAAATGTTTGCTCAATAAAATAATTAAATGTTTCAATAAAAAGGCTCACAAAAATGAAGTGGGGACCAACATTCTGGGTTCTAGGCAAGCTGGGTTTTCAGAAGGTTGCTGTTATCCTCCTGACTGAGTAAATGAAATGTACACATGCGTGTAGCATGAGAAAAATGGATTTTGAGTTAATGGGCTTGCGATTAGGGCGTCTGGTTTGCAAAAGGAGAACAGTCGCTTTGTTTGGGAATATTTTGAATAAAGTGAGAACACTTAAATAAGTTTTATAGCCATATTCATGGTGCGCATGACTGTACAAATAAATGCAAAAACTTAGCAGTTAATTCCTGGTCTTGCCTGTCACAAATCTTAAGTGCTTTGCCTGTCTGACACATACTCAGACTAAGCCATCTGTCCTGAATTTGAATTTAATCGTAGACAATGAATTTTAAGGCTCTGTTACATGTCAGACATTGGACAACTAGGTGCAAGACCTAACTTTCAGAGGGAAAAAAATGTACATTGAGGCATGATGATGAATTAAAAGCAATTTGACTAAGTAAATTATAAATCTACCATAATCTTGTCCAGCTCTACTTACAGCCCAGCTCTCTTTGTGAGTCCTGGGGAAACCAAATGAGACAAAGTTTCTGTCTTTCTCTCTCTGGTCCTGTTTCCGTGGCAACCATAATCTTTATCTCTGCAAAGATGGGGGACGGCAGCAAGAAAAAGCAGTTGGAATTTCAGCAAAGACTCTCACTAACCCTTTTCTTGTGTTATCAAATGATTCGTTTTGTTATGAAAAGTTATTTTACACCCGCTTTTTAGATAACGTGGAGAGTGTTTATTGGATATTCTAGAAAGGCTGTGAGGATTGTTTTGTCCATGAGATATGCTAATATTGTATCCACAAAGAAGATGAAATCAGCCCCTTGGTAGACACAAACTAGGCACCTGCAAAGTGGGAACTAAAATTTCTCTTTCTCTCTGAGGCTCTAACGAACACATATGAAAGCTCTAAATTGCAAATACACCTGCCCCACTCACCCACCCACATACATTCTGGCCACGGCATTGCTGCCAGGGGAACCATTTGCAGAGAACAAATTTTGTAATTTTGAAATAATCTCTATACTCTGAGGGGAATGAAAGGAGAAAGGAAAAGCAGAAGATAACCTTGTGGGGATGTTTCTGGTAGTGGTGGCCTCTTCACAGCCCTTTCTGGTACTTTCAGAGGGTCCACCTATTCGAGAGACAGGGGTGCCAATCAGCACCCTTTTTCAAAACGGGAATACCTCAACTGCATTTTGAGGGCTGTTAGTCATTCACACATTTATATGAATCAGGTCCATCTGAAGGCTGGGTAGGTGGCTGGGAGTGGGGCTCAGACCTAGGGGAATACCAGGAATTAGGAGGCTTGTAGGTGTGGGAGAAGAATGAGAAAGGCAAATTTTTACTTCAAAATGTTATGTCTAGAGAGGGGAAGAAATGAATAGGCAGAGCACAGAGGATTTTTAGGGCAGTAAAACTATTCTTGTGATACTATAATGAGGAATACCTTTCATTAAACATTTGTCAAAACCCGTAGAATGTGCAACACCAAGACTGAACCCTAATTAAATTGCAGACTTTGGGTGATAATGATGTGTCAGTAGGAGCCTAAGAAATGCGGGTTGTAACAAAGGTACCACTCTGGGCTGGGATGTTGATAGGAGAGGGAGGTTGTGCCTGTGTGGAGCTATGAGGTATTTAGGAACTCTGAACTTTTTGCTGAATTTTGCTGTGAACCTAAAACTACTCTTAAAAAATAAAGCCTATAATGCTCTCCTCTCCCCTAAACACCCTACAAAAACATTGGAAACAAAAGGAGTCTTTTAGGGTTGTCAGATAAATTGTTTAATAAAGCATAGGGTGTATTTTTTTTGAATGTTATCTTGAATGAACTCCATGTACTGGAAAGAGAGAAAACTCTTTCTCTCTGCAATATTGTCAAATATACATTTGGTCCCCTTCTCCTTACATACAGCTCCTAAAACCCTTGGAATTGCCAGAGCGACAGGCATCTTTTGTATACTAATAAGAAGACCGGTGGCTGGGGGCCCCTAGGTAGCTTCAGGGTGAGAGCTGCATAGGCATGATTAGAGGATTGAGATTTTTAGTCCCTCCAATTCTGTGGGAGGCCAGGACTGAAAGTTAAGTTGATTACCAATGATTAAGGATGTAATCAATCATGCTTACATAATGAAGCTTCCATAAAAACCCAAAAAGGGCTGGGCTTGAGAGCTTCTGGATAGCTGACCACATGGAGATTTCTGGAGGGTGATGCATCCGGGGAAGGGAAGGAAGTTCCTTGTCTCTTCCCATATATCTCACCCTATACTTCTCTTCATCTGTATCCTTCCTAATGTACTTTCAATAAACCAGTAACCATAAGTATTTCTGCGTTCTGTGAGAAGCTATAAGTAACAAGTACCAAACTCAAGTAGGAAGCTGTGTAACCCTGATTTCTAGTAAGTTGGACAGTGGCGACAGGCATCTGAAGCAAGGGCAGTCTTGTGGGACTGCACACTCAGCCTTTGGGATCTGACACTATTGGTACTGACAGGAGACAGAAACACTGAGTGGAAGAGGGCAGTTACCCGACAAAGGCCCCACCCTCAAGCCTGGAAACCCATGGCCCTAAATGGAAGCAGGCATTCCTCTTTTTTGCACTGAAATGTTGCCTTTTGGCCTGCCACATCCCCCTATCCTGTACCCATATAAACTCCAAACCCCAGGCTACACAAACAGATGAGCAGATGAACAGAAGAGCAGAGGAGCAGAAGAGTGGCATAGCAGAGAAGGAGAGAAGAGAAGGAACACCTGAACGTCAAGAGGAGTTTGGCTGGGGACAGTTGGAGAGGAGATCAGCCACAGAATGGCCAGATTCCAGGGGAAGATCATCTTGCTCCTCCATCCTCTTTCCAGCTCCCCATCCATCCCACTGAGAACCACCTCCACTACTCACTAAAATCCCCTGCATTTACCATCCTTCAATTTGTCCATGTGACCGGATTCTTCCTGGATGCGGGACAAGAACCCAGCTACCAAGAGGGCACTGAGTTGGTTAACACTTAAGCCGTCTGTGGATGGCAGAACTAAAAGAGCACTGTAGCATGCCCACTAGGGCTTTGGGAGTTGCAGGCCCTCACCCCCAGATGCTACTGTGGGGCTGGAGCCCAAAAGCACTTGCCCCAGCTCCTGCACCTGCCTGTCTGCATGCTACCCCTCCCATAAGGGGTTTGAGCACTTGGCGTTGGGAACAGATGAGCCATACCCCTGTCGCACATCTTGCGGGGTGAGGGGGGCTGGAGGGAGTGGTCAGGCAACTCACCCGTCTCACTATCTCCATGCAGATAGTGTCAGATTGAATTGTATTAGTGGACATCCCACTGGTGTCTGCTGCAGAATCTGCAAAATTGCTTGGTTGATGTGTGGGAACCCCCACCCCTACTCTGCGTCTCATGTTGAAAGTATTGAGTGACTGAGTTAGTGTGGGAAAAACCCCATTCAGTTTTTTCCTGTCTCCAACACTTTCATTCCTGCATTCCTTGTTCCAGGACCCAGAATCAGGCCAGCACTAGTGGAAGCTCAGAGAATGGAGTCCTGAAGCCTGACCCAGAACATAGCCACCAATTATAACATCACTTCCAGGAGGATATGAATCCTACATTCTCAACAACCAGCTCTCAACTCACTCATAAGTTAATGCTAGTCTGTATTTTGGCAAATACTTATACATAGTTATACCACTCCCAGTATAAATACTGAATCAGAAATTTCTATTTCTGTAATATTTTACTTCTTAGAATACTTAGTGTTCAAAATTTAATTACTGCAGTATATTTTTATTTTCCTTTTCAGGTGTTTCCGTGGGGCAGAAAGTTAAATGTCCATATGACTAGAAATTTATTTCTTCATTCATTTATTTCTCGGGAAAAAACAACCATGAAAAGGGTAATACTCACTGACGGAAATGTGGAAATGTTCAAAGAGATAAACCAAACCATTTGGGAAGAACAATGGCCCTTTCAAAGAGTTCCACTAGAGCTGATTAGAGATAGCTGGAGGGAGGCAGAGCCTTCCTCTTGCATGGCAGTAGGTTGGTCTTGCTGGCCTGTGCTAGGGCAGGATTCCTGAAACTTCCTGTGAAGAGGCGGCCTTGGGACCCCTGGGGTAGAGGAGGCGTGGGGTAGGGCGCAGAGGCACGATGAGGTTGTGTAGATGCTGCTGGGTGCCCTTTGCACCCAGCAAACTGGACAGAAGGCCAGGATGAGTCTAGGCCAGTGACTGCTGGCATAAACTCTGGAATGGCACTCACAGGTTCTCCTGCTTTCCAAGAACCAGGACCAAAGGCAGAGAACCCTGGAGTCCCAAGGTCCCTGGGTGGGCACTGCTTGTGCTTGGTCATATAACATTCAGTGAGTTACAGAAGGCTGGGTGGTGAGCTGTCATTAGCAGACGTCTTCCTACCTCTGAGAACGAGGGATAGGCATTACTCCTCCCTTTGTCTCTAAGGATGCTGATATATGCTGTCTCAGAACCAGGAGGGGGAGGAGCTGCCGTGGAAGGGGCTGCTGGAATTGCACCTGGACATCAGGGGCCAGGCATTAGCCCTCCACCAGGAGCAGAAAGAAGGGGAGACAGAGAGAGGAGGCCACCTGTCCATCCTCCTCTCTCCAGGCTTAGCCTACGTACACAAACTTCTACTCACAGGTGGGCCTAGAAAGATATCAGAGTCTACAATGGGCACAGCATTAGTCTCTGTGAACTATGGTTACTGGTAGAACCCACAAGAAAAGTAAAGTAAGACAGGTAAAGGAGAGGAGCAGCTTGTGCCCAGCACAGGAGCCCCACTACCCACTACCAAATGGGAAACATCAGGGTTTAGAGAAAATGTTTTCTTGTTTGTTTGTTTGTTTTGAGACAGGGTCTCACTTTGTTTCCCAGGCTGGAGTGCAGCAGCGCGATAACAGTTCACTGCAGCCTCGATCTCCCTAGCTCAAGCAATCCTCCCACCTCAGCCTCCCTATTAGCCAGGACTATGGTAGTCACCACACCCGGCTAATTTCTGGGTGTGTGTGTGTTTTTCTTTTTTGGTAGAGATGGTGGTTTCCCTATGTTGCCCAGGCTGGTCTCAAACTCCTGGGCTCAAGCGATCCACTGCCTCAGCCCTACAGAGTGATGAGATTACAGGTGTGAACCACCACACCGTTTCGAAAAATATTTTCTATCCTTTGCTTTCCTTCACTGGGGTCTGGCCTGGGTTGTGATCTGGAAGTGCTCCCTACCTTCTCCGGCTCTCCCCGCTTTATTTCTTCACTAGAGTTTCTCCCTATAAATCTCTTGCTCACTGAATCCTGCCTTTTGTCTGCTTCTTGGAGGACCCAAACTAAATCAGGAGGGTTACAACTACAGACAAGGACTGAAATCATTCCTACCTATCACTCATTTCTATGGCCCTATGATTTCCTGTGTGGGTAGGGCAGGTGTAGGGGCAGGTGAGGGAAAGACTTTAGAGGGGACGAGTTTGCCCCAGTGACCCATCTTTGGGCAGCTCACTTCCAGAGGGATTGTTTCTTCCCTTTCTTTTTAATATTTTGGGAGATGACTAAATGGTTTTGAAAACTTCTCAGCATTTGGCATCATCTGCCTAAGCATAGTGATATGACTGCTCTGTTCACAACTACACTGCAATTTTGGACAAAATTTTCAGAGCATCTGAGCACCTAACAACGCATAAAAACTTGGTGGTAATTTCAGGATACATAACATCTGCTTATTTCATTTTGTTACAAGACACCTGGGCAAAAACGTTTCCTAACTCTGCCCCATAAATGAGCTAATATCCAATTAGAACATTCTGCTTAACAGCAGTAGCAATTATCCTGTGGCAAGCTATAAAAAAAGCCTTAAAGGTATGTCGCTTCCTCATGATAACAAAACAAAACCATTATTTTTCTTTGTAGCTCGGATGGGCCATTTGCTAATGCCTTACCAGTTCTAACAGCTTATTTTCTGAGAAGGAAATAGTCATGGTTTCTTTGAGAAAAACTAGTCCTCCTGTCTTGGGGTTTTAAATAAAAGGATTTGGGAGCCATTTAAGGTGCATTGTAAAATAATGTGGTTCTACGAATAGCATTATGGCCCCGCACTTTCCAATCATTTTAAAAGCATGCCTATTATATCTCTTCAAGATTTTCTAGTGGAGACCTTTGAGAATTGTTATGAAATAGATGCCAAGGACACTGAGTTCCACTGCGATTTCTCCTCTCATTTTTTTTTTTTTTTTTTGAAACTGCTAGAATGTAATTCAGGAAAAAAATAGGTTGATTGAATACATCTGCAAGGACCCTGTGGCTTTGGAAGCAGGAGAAGCCCACCCTGGTCACTTTCAGTTTATTATATATCCTGATCCCTCTTCGGCACGTGTCTTTCTTCAGGTCAGTTTTCTGTTTCTTCTATATAGTTTTGGAAGATGCCTAAAGAATAATGCCTTGGAAAAGACCACAAGTTGACATCATTATTGTAAGGTATATGGGTGTACTTTGGTCAAGAGTTAGGCTGCCGCGGACATCCAGGCCTGCCTGAGTCAGTTGGATTGTTGTGCAGGCGCACACCTCCACTTGTTCTATAACCTGTTTGTGTAAGCTCCTTCTTGGCTCAGAATTTACTTACTATGGTCTGCAAAAGGTATAACTGCCCTGCTGACACTGTACGGGCACTCTTGGGCTCAGCTTGACGTGGCTTGGGGGTGCACTGGTGCCCAGAGAAAGAGAACCAGAGCTGTCTGTCTTGCAGATGGACAAATGGGAGCCAGGGCACAGCACCGCTCACTACTCGACATGGCTTGCGCTGGTGGCCAGAGGGAAAGAGTTAAGCTGTTGACCCTGAAGGCAAGGGGACAGCCTGCCGTGCAGCTGTGTGTGGGAGCAGCCGAGCTGCAGAGCCGGCTGCGGAGAGGAGCTGCAGAGCCAGAGCAGACAGCCGAGATAAAGGCGGACGGTGCAATAGAGCTGCCAATGAGAGAGCTGTTGAATAAAACTACATTTCACCTGCTTAGAGCCCCCCGAGTGTTCTTTCAGCTATTCGCCCATCCATCCACTGCCCTCGGACCTCAGTATGGGCCCGAACCTGACCCTGGACCTGACAATTGGCGTAGTTGTGGACCTAACAACTATCTTGATGCCATCTGCCAGGACCTGAGAAGCATTTGGGCCCCTTAGTGGGGCAAGCATTGCAGGCTGTAATCCTCATCTAGCACCCCTTGGCCAAACTCTAAGAGTGTAGGAAACGACTGATAGTAGTCTGAATGGGTAGAATCCTGTCTGTAGCAACTTAGCTTTCTGTGTTCCAAGGAGGTTTTCTCTGAACCCTCTCTCTACCCCGAAGACAAAGCTCTCCCACCAGCATGGGATCAGAACTGGTTACCAGGCTGGGGTTTACAGCTGATCTTGAATCCTGATTCTCAGCCTATGCTTAATTTTCTGTGATGACAATTAAAGCTCATTAAAAAGCTGACACATTGTTTCCACTTGTCTCTGTGATTTAATTAAAAGTCTTAAGGAAGGAGGAGCAGAAACCGTATTAGTCACAGAAAAAAAAAGTCTGGGGCCTCCCTTTTTATCTCATGAAGTTATTTATAATTTGAGAGTTATTCAGCGACTTCCACGAAGAGCCCCTTCTGTTGAAATGTTAAAAGAAGATGAAGTTAAACCTAATCAGTATGTTGTCCTTCATCCAGAGGAAATATTGATGAGCTAAAATAGAATCACTGACAGCCACCTGCCTTCTTGTAAATTCATCTTAGAATTTAAACTGAAGGAGAAATGACGGATAATGAAGAACAAGTTTTTTCAATGCAGAAAAAGTTGACTGGAGACTTTATGCTTCAGCCTGATAAATATAATTTCAATCTTCTTTTTACCCAAATTAAAATATCTAAGTAACTCGGGCTGTTGCTTTTCTAGTGTGGTGCATACAACTGTATTGATTTAAACAGTAATAAGTACTCAACTTGCTATTTAACCTGATTGTCATAGTTCCTGGTAGGAATATCTTCCAGGGAATTAGAAGAAATAGTTTTGGAGGTGAGGTTTGGGTCTTTATGTCCCACCTATTTTGGGATGGTGCCCAAAAATGCACCAAGAGCCCAACTGAAAAATAATGACATACTAGCTTGCTATTGGAAGGTAATTTTTAAAATAACACAGTTTTGAAAAATTAAGAATCAAGGTAAATCCTTGGCTAAGTCTTTATAACTAATAAATTTTTGGAAGACTGTATACTCCTGAGAAGTACTAGATGTATTTAACTGCCTGAAAATATTAATTAGCTCGTTGCTATAGGAAACACCCTGTTCCATTGAAGGCCATGGGTCAGCAACAAATAGCAGGCTAATGGGGCCAGACCAGATTGGTGACCTGTTTAACCAGTGGTTCCCAATATCTGAAGGTGCTCAACCTTTCATCTCTATTAGACTCACCCAAAGGACTTTGACAACTAATGGCCGGGCGCCGTGTCTCACGCAATTACATAATCCTAGCATTTTGGGAGGCTGAGGTAGGTGGATTGCCTGAGCTCAGGAGTTTGAGACCAGCCTGGGCAACGTGGTGAAACCCCGTCTCTACTAAAATTAAAAAAAAAAAAAAATTAGCCAGGCCTGGTGGCGTTCCTGTAGTCCCAGTTACTCAGGAGGCTGAGGCACGAGAATGATTGAACCCAGGAGGCGGAGGTTGCTGATCTTGCCGAGCTGAGATTGCACCACTGCACTGCAGGCTGGGGGGACAGAGCATACTTGTACTTCACTTCTAACTTCCTTCTTTGGTTACCTTACCAGTTTAGGCACTCCAAGCATGTTTGAATGGATGGAATCAGTAGTGTATTCTCAGTGGCTTGGCGAGGGACAGGATTTCTCAATCTTCCATAGCGTTATTTTACAGAAGTGGTCTGTTGGTAAACAGCTCAGACTAGCCAACTACTTTTTTTGACAGTGTCTTGATCTGTCAACCAGGCTGGAGTGCAGTGGCATGGTCATAGCTCATTGCAGCCTCAAATTCCTAGGCTCAGGTGATCCTCCCACCTCAGCCTCCCAAGTAGCTCAGATTACAGGTGTCCACCACCATGCCTGGCTAATTAAAAACATTATTTTAGAAACAGGGTCTCATTTTGTTGCCCAAGCTGGTTTTGAACTCCTGGCCTCAAGCAATCCTCCTGCCTTGGCCTCCCAAAGTGATGGGATTATAGGTGTAAGCCACCACGCCCAGCCTTTCAAACCACATTTCTTATTATCTTTGTAATGCATTTGATATTCCCATTGTGGTTTGTAGACTTGGCATGGCTGAACTTTTCACAGTGATGTGCCAGGATCTACAGTAATCAACACTGCCTTGGGATGTAAGAGCTGATGCATTGAGCAGTAGAGCAGGTGCGTGACAGGATATTACGCTAATTATATGTGGGGGAGAAGGTGACCTGTTTATCTCAGGAAGAAAATGAACATGCAAAGCATTTACTCAGGTTGACTGGGGTACGTTACACAGCTTTCCTGTCTTTAGAAGCAACAGTAATATCTTTATAAAAGCTCTCTCTGAAGTACAAATGACATGATGAAGTAGTAAATGTGCCATTTATTATTAACTTGATTTTTAGCCTTGAACTGAGTGTGGAATAGAATTGTACATATTTGTGTATTAATGAAATGAAAGTTCAGTGAATGAGAGCATTTCTTTCTTAAACCAATATCCTCTTTCTTGGGAATTAGTGCTTTTTAAAAAAATGTTGAGACAGGCACCACATCATGAAAGTAAGGCAAATAGTATCACGGCAGCAGTAGGAACACCTAGTCTAACCTTATTTTCCTAACTTGCAATTACATAAACCTATGTCATTGGAAGCAGAATGCGTTCGGTTACGTAGTGTCTTTAATCTGGAATATCTCTGTAGTTGAAAAACATTATTGCTTTAATCATCCCCACACCCCTACGAAGAATTAAAGGTGGGAACTCTGACCAGCATCTCAGTATTACAGGTAAAGGAATTAAGAAAGAGACGCTGAGTGACTGAACAGCCTCTGCAATACCTGGACAGCCTGGGGGCAGAAGGCTAGCGCTGAGGAGGTGGGGCCAAGCTTTCAGACTCTGATCGGTGTTGAACGTCAGATGACCAAGGAAGTTGGTGACCTAGTGGCACACTGAAGACTTAGATGAACAATTGATTTGATAGGAGTGAGAGTACCAGGTAAATAGCCCTCGTTCTGCTTGATCAAGTATAAAAGAACACTTTTCTGGCACGAGAGGAAACTAAGTGCTTTCAAGGGGTTTTGCATCCTGAAATGCAGCCTGGTCAGAAAGTAAGAACTTAGTATTAATTGGTCTCACTTTTGGATTCTCCTCCCCTACTGTCCCTTAGGCCAGCAAGCACTCACTCACACACAGACACACAGAACATACATACACACACATACCACACACACACTCAAACACATGCACACACGCTCCTCAGCTGCACTCTGGCTCTGTGAATCTTTTTTAGCTGATGGTTCAAAGAGAATTACAACATTGGGATATTAAGAATAAAATTAAAACTCTATGTCATCTAAAACATTTCACAGAGCAGGCTAGGCACGGTAGCTCACGCCTGTAATCCCAGCACTTTGGGAGGCCGAGGCGGGTTGAGAGCAGACTGACCAACACGGAGCAACCCCATCTCTACTAAAAATGCAAAAATCAGCTGGGCGTGGTGGTTGGTGCATGTTTGTAAATCACACCAGCTACTCGGGAGATTGAGGCAGGAGAATAGCTTGAATCCGGGAGGTGGAGGTTGCGGTGAGCCTAGATTGCGCCACTGCACTCCAGCCTGGGCAACAAGAGCGAAACTCCATCTCAAAAAAAAAGAAAAGAAAAGAAAAAGAAAAAATCTTCAAAGAGCAAAGTGCCTGATGTTATTGAGCCAATTTGTTATCTTCTTGGATACCTAGTGTCTCTCAGAGAGAGCTAAATATGCCCATGGCCACTTTGCTGTGAGGTCTGAGTAATGTAGTCTGTGGTATAGACACACTGCTCTGCTGGCACACACGCCTTGGGCTTTGAGCTGCATTACATATAGCAATTACTCCCCCAGGGATACATCAAATGGTGGGTGGATAATCTAGAAAGAAAAGCGCTGATGTGCAATGATGCTGTACAGGACCACTTATTCTATTCAAGTGGGTGCAAAACAGTTACATAAAGTATTATTTTGAGTCTTGGTTAATTTCAGGATCTAGAAAAAGCAGTGTTCCTACCCAAAAGGGGAAGATCTTAAGGTCGAGGGACCCTGAAGATATCACCTAGTGCAGTGGTTCTCAACCCCACGAAATCTGGTGCCTCTCATTTATTGCAAATATTTTTTCATTTCCCCCTTTACTATCCCAAATTAAAATTGCTATATAATGTAATGCCCAATGTCCAAAATCGATTATAATGCTTTCACTGTGCCACAGGTCAGGTTCCCCAGGAAAAAGAACTTGAGACTGCATTTGGGGACATACTCTTGGAATCAACACTTGTGGGAGGGAAATGGAAGCAGGGTTGGGCAGAGGGAAAAGTTGGGTCAAGCTACCATGCAATTCCACAAATTACCCAGCAGATCCCACAGGGAGATCTGGAGCAGAGTGATCTTGTAGAATTGTGCCTAACTGGGGCCTCATTATTCCCCAGGGACCAGTAAGTGGATAAGGGCTCCTCCTACGGAGGAGTCATGGGGCAGGACCTTGCAAGAGGCAGCCCTTTTAAGATAGGAGCAATTGTGGGGAGGTGGTGGTGACCCTAAACCCTGGCTGCTCATGGTCAATACTCTAGGCTGCTGGGGAGGTCCTGAAGTGGGGATCTCAGTGGGGCCCGCAGGGTCCAGCACAAACTAATAGAAAGGAAAAATAAAAGGAAAGTAATTTATAATAAAAGTGTGCATATTTTTGGCATGGCCAAACTAAAAGATAGTTCTAAGTCCGATACAACTATTTGTAATGAATGAGTTTGAGCTTCAGAGAAATAAGACAATACTCAACTGAATATTTTCAACACTTTTTCTTTATACTTGACGTTTTGAAATAAAGGCAAGGTAAGTACATTTGTATCGATACACAAAATGTGACAGTTACCTATGCAGACCCATGCCTTGTTCTCAGAGATTTACCGAAAGGCTGGTCAATTTCAAACAAAACGAAGTATTTACACACAATGGTTGCATTCTTGAAAATGTCAATGTGTATTAAAACTGTTAAAAATACCTTGCATGTATATGTTAAATGGAGTTAGATATTAGGCTCAGATAATTATATCATGTGGTTTTTCACTTGCATGATTGGACATTTTAAATTTGGGCAGAAGTTAGGGAAATTTGTCATGGGGACCATATCCCACGCATTGCAGGGTGTTTACTGCCTCTGGCCCCACCCGCTAAACGCTAGTGGTGCCTCCCCATCAGTGTGAAAATCAAATACTCCCGCAGATTTCCATACAGTTCCAGGGGTATACCCCTTCATTTGAGAATTGAGTTAGTCAATCCTCTGCTTCTCACGAATTTTTAAAGCAAAGTTTTTTAGGCAACCTTCATAGGTCCCCATTTCAACAAAGTGGTCCAAAGTAAGGAGGCTACACAACAGCCACATGACCACATAGTGGAGACCAAAGTCACACCTGGGTTCCTGCAGTCTTGAGTGTTGGCTTCTCTGGCCCTCCCATAAGTCCTGGGTTCATAGCTCTCAAGTGTTTGAGCCCCAACTACGTTATCAAATTCACAGTCGGATTCATCAATGACTGACTCACTCACTGACTAACATTTGGGAAGGGCTGTGTGCATCTTCAGATCCTTTACTTGGTAGGGTTTTTCTTGTCCACTATGTTTGCCCTCTTGCTTCTTGCTGTGACAAAGCTTACTCAGCTTACCCTTGCTGAGAATTTGCATTTAGAAGAGATGGAGGTATTTTATCTGTGCACCTGAATAACATACAGACAGATGAGTCACACATGGTCAAATTTCAGGAGAAGACAGAGGACTCCTGGGGGAAATAAATCTATCATACCTTTGTAAATATAAGCAGGGAAAATGGTTTCTCGTGAGCTTGATTTGAACCACATTAGTCGGGTGAATTCCACATATTCTTTCCCCCCACCCCAATCTCTGTGGGCTCCAGCAGATGTAACCCACCTGACAGGAATGATGAGGAATGTCAGACTGAGAACCAAGGAAACAAATTAGAGAAGGGGAAAGATTTCTAAACTGATTCGAAATACAAGACAATAGCAATGCCAATTCAAAAATTGACAAAGAGAACCTCTAATGTGAGTGATTTTTATACAGAATGTTTTATGCTAATTCAGAGGTTAGGATTTCATGTTAAAGTGCTTATGCAGGCAAAACTGACACCAGTGATGGTTCAGACTGCATAAGGGATTTCAAGACTCTGGAAATGACTGCCTGAGCCTTGGAGTCATTTGCATTCAGAAGAGTCACTGAAGATGGATGTGCTTTATCTCTGCACCTGAATAACATACAGACAAGTGTTAGTCTTTGTTTATGAATATTTTCCATTACCCTTCATTTTCCAACATATGGCAAACATTTCTTATTGTTTTGCTCCATCCCCTCTTCAACACGCTGCCAGAAACAGCTGGCACATATCTTTTAATGTTTTTACTGATGACTTTTCTGATACACTGGGTTTGTTCTTGTGATTAGAGTGAAAAAATTATTGATCTACCAAAGACATGAGTTCATGGTTGCTGAGATGCCCTAGTGTATTTTAAATGAATAATCAATCACATTGCTGATTTCACCTCAGAAAATGGGCATCTTAGGAATTTTCAGAATTAATATTGACATAAGCACCATTCTATACTCAAAGAATCGCCACATGATAATGTTCTAAATGGTGGTATTATAACGTTGTAGACTTCACTTATCCATATTTCATCAGAAAATGTGGTGCTCCAAATCGTGGGTACACAGGTCATTTAACAAAACCTTGTTAAATCTGATATAGTGAAGCCTTACTAATAAAGGAGTGAAGGACATGCCATCCCAAAATACGCTGCATTGTTATATTCATTATTTTGAGTTGAAAATATTGGGGAAATGATAGTTTCAGAAAGGGCTGGCTGACCTGTCTGTTCTTGCTTGCAGCCAGCCGTAAAGATTACTCCAGGAGGGAGGCCTTTCCTGTACCAGAGCAAGAAAATAGGCCTTATCACCGAAAGACTGGGAGTTAGGGCTGCAATGGACCCGAATAAATAAACTTCCCAAAGTAACCCTGATCATCTACTGCTTTTATACTCCCCCAGATATCTCCTAGGGACTCCCCTAGAATTTATGTCCCTGGCCAGTTCCCCTTTGTCCTGTCATTTCTTCACAAATTTATTGTTCTTTGTCTAAAAAGTATAAAAGCATCGTGCTTTGGCCATTTCTCTGGACTTCACTCTTAAAGTGGAGACCCCAGGTGCATGTAAAACTAATGAAACTCGGGCTGGTTGTGGCTGGCTCATGCCCGTAATCCCAGCTACTTGCGAGGCCAAGACAGGAGGATTGTTTGATTGCAGGAGTTTGAGACCAGCCTGGGCAATATAGTGAGACCCTAAAAACAAAAACAGACAAGCAAAAAGCCCCTGCAAAGCAGAAACGTATCTGCTTTTCTCTTGCTAATCTGCCTTATGTCAGTTTGGTTTCTAGACACAGTCAAAGGGTTCACATGAGAGCTAAGAGGGAGTGGGGGCGATGGATGTGGAGGTGGTCTCTCTCTCCTACACTAATTTCAGTTTAATTTTGATTTTACACAACTTTTCTGAGGTTTTGGAAAATAAAAGCAAATCTGAGTAAGGACTCAAGATTTTCAAGGATTTTTCAAGTGCACATTGAAGAAGCAGGGCCATCACATTTGGTGGTACAGGTTATGCATGACACACTTGCTGATGTGACGGAGGGGTCCACTGAAACCAACATATGCAGATGAACCTGGACTCCTTGGAAGTCAGCACCTTCAAATGTCTTATATTCGTATTCTAAAACCTCCTACAGGCCGGGTGCAGTGGCTCACGCCTGTAATCCCAGCACTTTGGGAGGCTGGGGCGGGTGGATCACCTGAGGTCAGGAGTTCAAGACCAGCCTGACCAACATGGTGAAACCCGGTCTGCACTAAAAATACAAAATTAGCCGGGCGTGGTGGCTCATGCCTGCAATCCCAGCTACTCAGGAGGCTGAGGGAGAAGAACCGCTTGCACCTGGAAGGCGGAGGTTGCAGATAGTGCCATTGCACTCCAGCCTGGGCAACGAGAGTGAAACTCTGTCTCAATAAATAAATAAATAAATAAATAAAACAATAAATAAAACAATAAATAAATAAAACCTCCTCCTTACCTCTGTTAGATTCTCAGGAATATGTACTAATATGTACATATGTACTAATATGGACAGATACATTGTGGCAATTCTCTAGTACTTCACATGAGAGAAACGTTACTATTGGAATCCTCCCAAAGTAGGTTAAATCGAAATAAATGAATAAAAATCATAGTCAACCAGAGTAATATTTGGAATAAAAGTAAAGGAGACTCAGAAACTAATTTTGAAGGTAATTGCAAATGAGGACTCTAAGAAAATGTTTTCAGTGAAATCAATGTACAACCTTCCAAGTAGTTATTTAAAAAAAAAAAAAAAAACTCACATGCCTGCTTTTTTTTTTTTCCTTTGAGATGGAGTTTTGTTCTTGTTGCCCAGGTTGGAGTGCAATGACGCGTATCAGCTCATTGGAACCTCTGCCTCCCGGGTTCAAGAGATTCTCTTGCCTCAGCCTCCCAAGTAGCTGGGGTTACGGGCATGTGCCACCATGCCCAGCTAATTTTTTTGTATTTTTAGTAGAGATGGGGTTTCATCATGTTGGTCAGGCTGGTGTTGAACTTCTAATGACCTCAGGTGATCCACCCGCCTTGGCCTCCCAAAGGGCTGGGATTACAAGTTTAAGCCACCACGCCCGGACCCATGCCTGCTTTTTTTTTTTTTTTTTTTTTAAATAAAATGTTCTCATTACTTAATATTTTTATTTTTAATTTTCTATGCTTCTATGGACAAGAATATTTGACATCTATATGTATAATTGACACCTATAACTTAGTCAAATACTTTCTTGGGCTGGTGACTAAACCAAAGAGAATAAATTCAATTTTATCTCTTCTTTTAGCCTCTGCTTGCACATTGTGTATGCATGTATGTGCACATAGGTACACACACACACATATATATACACACACACACGTATGTCTCCTTTACATACATGTGTATGAATAGGAGTATATAAACAAAGGTATATACATGTGTATTATGATTGTATATATATTTTTATATACACCGTCATGCATCACTTAACAATGGAAATACTTTCTGAGAAATGTGTTGTTGGGCGATTTTGTCATTGTGCAAACATCATAGAGAGTATTTGCACAAACCTGAATGGTATACCCTATTACATACCTAGGGTGTATGGTATAGCCTATTGCTCCTAGGCTACAAGTCTGTATAGGATGTTACTGCACGCAAAATTGTAACACAATTTGTGTATCTAAACATAAAAAAGGTATAGTAAAAATACGGTATTACAATCTTATATGACCAACATTGTATAGGCAGTCTGTTGCTGACTGAAACATCAATCTGCAGTGTATGACTGTACGTAAAACACATACATATAGAAAAGAAAGGAGGCAAGCTATAAGAACATAAGCAAGAAAAGACTGTATGTCCAGTAAAAGGGTACATTGTGGTCAGTTTTAGAGTGGTTGAGTTAATTTGAGATAAAAATGAGTTATATTTAAATAAGTATCTCAAATGAAAGTTGTATTATTTGTGTTATGGTCACAGGTCAGAAGTAACATAAATGATTCTATATGTTAAAACATTTTAAAGCAAAAACTGAGTTCCTTTTTTTCTTTTTCTTTTTTAGATAGAGTTTTGCTCTCATCACCCATGCTGGAGTGCAATGGCACAATTTCAGCTCACTGCAAGCTCTGCCTCCTAGTTTCTAGTAATTCTCCTGCCTCAGCCTCCCAAGTAGGTGGTAATACAGGTGTGCGCCACCACACCCGGCTAATTTTTATATTGTTAATAGAAACAGGGTTTTGCTATGTAGGCCAGGTTGTCTCAAACTTGTGACCTCGGATGATTTACCCTCCTCAGCCTCCCAAAGTGCTGGGATTACAGGTGTGAGCCACTGCGCCTGGCTGAAAATTTTTTTAAATGATAAAAGTGGGCTCATTGAAAATAAAAAGGAACATGAAATATTAAAGAGAAAATCAATCTAATAAAACGTGAAAATTGTCAGTTTCACAGAAATGCAAATTAAAATACTATCCTTTCTTGTTTTTTATTTTTGAAACGTTTTCTTTTTTTTTCTTTCTTTTTTCTTTTTATTAAAGAGAAAATCAATCTAATAAAACGTGAAAATTGTCAGTTTCACAGAAATGCAAATTAAAATACTATCCTTTCTTGTTTTTTATTTTTGAAACGTTTTCTTTTTTTTTCTTTCTTTTTTCTTTTTTTTTTTTTTGAGATGGGGTTTTGCTCTTGTTGCCCAGGCTGGAATGCAATGGTGCAGTCTTGGCTCATTGCAACATCCACCTCCCTGGTTCAAGCGATTCTTCTGCCTCAGCCTCCTGAGTAGCTGGGATTACAGATGTCCGCCACCACACCTGGATTTTTTTTTGTATTTTTAGTAGAGAGGGGGTCTCACCATGTTGGCCTTGCTGGTCTCAAACTTCTGACCTCCGCCTGCCTCAGCCTCCCAAAGTGTTGGCGTTACAAGTGTGAGCCATTGTGCCCAGCACTATTTTGTTTTTAATTGACACATTATAATTGTACATATTTATGGGGTACATTGTGGTATTTTGATGCACTGTTATGATGATCACTCAGGGTAATTAGCATATCCATTAGTCTCAAAAGCTTGTTATTTCTTTCTGGTGGGAACATTCAAAATCCTCTCTTCTAGGTATTTTGAAAATATGCAATACATTATTATTTACTTTAGTCACCCTACTGTGCAATATCACACCAGAACTTATTTCTCATATCTAACTGTAACTTTGTACCTCTTCACTATCCTCTCCTCATCTCCCTTCTTTTCTCTCCCCAACCTCTGGTAATCACTATTCTACTCACTACTTTTTCTTTTTTTTTTTTTTTTTTTTTTTTGAGACAGAGTCTCTGTCATCCAGGCTGGAGTGCAATGGTGCGATCTCATCTCACTGTAATTCCATCTCTTGGGTTCAAATTATTCTCCTGCCTCAGCTTCCCCAGTACCTGGGATTACAGGTGCCTGCCGCCATGCCTGGCTGATTTTTGTATTTTTAGTAGAGACAGGGTTTCACCATGTTTGCCCAGGCTGGTCTGGAGCTCTTGACCTCAGGTGATCCACCTGCCTCGGCCTCCCAAAGTGCTGGGATTACATGCATGAGCCACCATGCCCAGCCTGTACTCCCTACTTCTATGAGATCAACTTTTTAAGATTCCACATAAGTGAAATCGTGTGGTATTTGTTCTGTGCTTGGCTTATTTTACTTAACTTAATGTCTTCTACATTTATGCATGTTGTCTCAAATAAAGGATTTCATTTTTTTACAGCTGAATAGTATTCTGTTGTACATATATACCACAATTTTTTAACACATTCATCCACTGAAGGACACTTAGGTTGATTCCATATCTTGGCTATTGTGATTAGTGGTGCAATAAACATGGGAATGCAGATACCTCTTCCACACACTGATTTCCTTTCCTTTGGATATATAGCCAGGCGGTGGGATTCTTGGTTCATATGATAGTTTTATTTTTAATTTATTGAGGAACTCCATACTGTTGTCTGTAATGGCTATACAAATTTACATTCCCACCACAGTGTACGAGTTCCCGTTTATCCACATCCTCGTGACATTTGTTTATTTTTTGTCTTTTTGATAGTAGCCATTCTAACTGGGGTGAGATGTGGTTTTGGTTTACATTTCCCCGATGCTTAGTGATATTGAGTACTTTTTCATAACCTGTTGGCCATTTGTATAACTTCTTTTGAGAAATGTCAGTCTTTTGTCCATTTTAAAATCAGATCTTTTTTTTCGCTATTGAGTTGTTTGAATTTCTTACATATTCTGGATAGCAATCCCTTGTTAGGTGCATAGTTTGTGAATATTTTCTCCCATTCTGTTGGTTGCCTCTCCACTCTATGTCTTGTTTCGTTTGCTGTGCAGACGTTTTTCGGTTTGATGTAATCCTGTTTGTCTATTTCACTTTTGTCACCTGTGCTTTTGAGGTCTTATTAAAAAAATTATTGCCCAGACCAACATCACGAAGTATTTCCCCTGTGTTTTCTTTTAGGTAGTTTCATAGTTTGGGGTCTTATTTTAAGTCTTTAATCTGTTTTGATTTCATTTTTGTAAGTGGTTAGAAATTGGGGTCTAGTTTCATTCTGCATGTGGATATCCAGTTTTCCCAGTACCATTTATTGAAGACACTTCCTTTCCTCAGTGTGTTTTCTTGGTGCCTTTGTGAACACTCAGATAGCTTTAAATGAATGGATTGATATCTGGGTCCTCTATTCTGTTGCATTGGTCTGTGTCTGTTTTTCTGCCAATATCCTGCTGTTTTGCCTACTACTGTTTTGTAGTATATTTTAAAGTCAGTTCGTGTTTCACCTTCAACTATGTTGTTTTGCTCAAGAATGTTTTGGCCGTTTGGGATATTTTGTGGTTCTATACAAATTTTAGGATTGTTTTTTCTATTTCAGTGAAAAATGTCATTGGCGTTTTGATAGAGATTGCATTAAATAGGTAGACAGTTTTGGGTAGTTTGGACATTTTAACATTAATTCTTCTAATCCATGAACTCGGGATATCTTTCCATTTATTAGTGTCCTGTTCAATTTTTTAAAAATCAGTGTTTTATAGTTTTCATTGTAGAAAAATTAGACAACTTTCTTGGTTAAATTTATTCCTATGCATTTTATTATTTTTGTAGCTATTATAAATGGGATTGCTTTCTTGATTTCTTTTACAGATAGTTCGCTGTTGGCATATTAAAATGCTACTAATTTTCCCCTGTTCTCCTTGCTTCTTAACAGATGCCACAGAATTTTAACATAAACACAATATTTACAAAAGCTATGTCACAATGGGGAAAATGTTTATGATGGGATGTTAAATACAAATAAAATAGTACTGGGAGTTATATGTCTAGTGTTATCCTGCAACTTTACTGAATTCATTTACTGGTTCTAACAGGCTTTTGGTGGAGTTTTCAGGGTTTTCTATATATAAAATCATGTTGCCTGCAAACAGGAATAATTTGACTTCCTCCTTTTCAATTTGGATGCCCCTTATTTTTTTCTCTTGCCTAATTTCTCTGGCGAAGACTTCTAGTACTGTGTTAAATAGAAGTGGGGGAAGTGGACATCTGTGTCTTGCTCCTGATCTTTGAGGAAAAGCTTTCAACTTTTCTTTACTCAGTACGATGTTAGCTATGGGTTTGTTGCATATATGTTTATTGTGTTGAGGTTATGTTCCTTCTACACATATTTAGGGTTTTTATCATGAACGAATGTTGAATTTTATTAAACACTTTTTCTGTATTTATTGAGATAATCATATGTGGTTTATCCCTCATTCTGAATGTGATGTATCAGGTTATTGACTTATGTTGAACCACGCTTGTATCCCTGGGATGAATCCCACTTTATCGTGGTGAATGATCTTTTTAACATGCTGTTGGATTTGGTTTGCTATTATTTTGTGGAGGATTTTTGCATCTATGTCCATCAGGGATATTGGCCTACAGTTTTCTTTTTGTGTGTGTGTACTTGTCTGCTTTTGGTATCAGGGTAATGTTGGCCTTGTAAGGTACAAACTAAGACAAAATACCATCTTCCTTTTTTTTTGTCCAAGAAATTAGTAAAAGTTGCCCTTAGTAAATGTTGAGAGAGCGAGAGAGAGAGAGAGAGCGAGCTGACAAGGGTGGGTGCTTTCATACATTGTCAAGGGGAGTATAAATTGATATTCTGTTTGAAAATACAATTTGAACTATATACATTTTAGGAATCTTTAAAAGTTTTATGCCTTTGACCGAATTACGCAACATCTAAGAGTCCTTACTATGAAAGTAATCCCACTGATTAAAAAAACTTCTAGTTAAGGCCGGGCATGGTGGCTCATGCCTGTAATCCTAGCACCTGGGGAGGCCGAGGCAAGTGAATCACCTGAGTATGGGGGTTTGAGACCAGCCTGGTCATGATGGTGAAACCCCGTCTCTACTAAAAATAAAGAAACTAGCTGGCTGTGATGGTGTGTGCCTGTAGTTCCAGTTGCTTGAGAGGCTGAGGCAGGAAAATTGCTTGAACCCGGAGGTGGAGGTTGCAGTGAGCCAAGATGGCACCACTGTACTCCAGCCTGGGTGACAGAGTGAGACTCTGTCTCAAAAAGCAAAACCAAACCAAACCAAGTGAAACCAAACCAAAACAAAACAAATTTCTAGTTAAAAGGAATGTTAATGGGAGCCCTAAATGTCCCACCACAGAAGACTGGTGAGGCAAACAATGACATACTCACTTCATGAAATATTGTACAATTATTTAACATAATGTTTACAAAAGGTATGTCACAATGGGCAAAATGTTTATGATGGCAAGTTAAGTAAAAATAAAATGTCACTCAGTTGTATGTGGAGTGTTAAATCAGTCATATTAAAAGGAAGAAAAAGTGAAACCCAAAAATAATGTGTAAAAAAGTAGAAAAGAATTGTATCCAACAATAGGCTATGATTTTATTTGGATAATGATGTACTTCTTTTTTTCTTACTTTTCTAATTTTCTTTATAAAACAAAACCTACTTCTAAAATCATAATTCATTTATTAGTTCTAACAGGCTTTTGGTGGAGTCCTCAGGCTTTTCTATATATGAAGTCATGTTGCCTGCAAACAGGAATGATTCGACTTCCTCCTTTTCAATGTGGATGCCCCTTATTTTTTTCTCTTGCATAATTTCTCTGGCTAAGACTTCTAGTACTGTGTTAAATAGAAGTGGTAAAAGTGGACATCCGTGTCTTGGTCCTGATCTTTGAGGAAAAGCTTTCAACTTTTCTTTACTCAGTACGATGTTAGCTATGGGTCTGTCGCATATGTGTTTATTGTGTTGAGATTATGTTCCTTCTACACATATTTAGGGTTTTTATCATGAAGGGATGTTGAATTTTATTAAACATTTTTTTCTGCATTTATTGAGATAATCATATGGGTTTAAAACCTACCCAATAATAAGTAGGCTAAGATAAGTGAATGGTGAAGCTCCTATTCTGGTTTCAGATGAAAAATCCTACCTTTAAGGGAAATGGGTGAATTTTCCAAAAACTTTCAACATTGACATGGTTTAAGCTGAGACATTACAATTAAATATGAGGTGTAAAATGGACAATTATCTAGTTGTGTTTGTCACTTTGTATCCTTTTTGGTGGCCTGAGATGGTTCTGTTTACCAACCACCAGTGAGCCGCCATTTACCCCATGTTGTGTGAGTAAGCCAGACTCCTGGATACCTGCAGAGACTGGATTCTTAAGCCACTCCTGGACCATTCTGAGAATTAATTTCTAGAAACTCATTATTGCCTGTCTTCCTAAGGGCCCAATTTCATCAAATCTGATATTTCCTGTTCTCTTAAAATTATGCCTACAGCTATCAGTAACATCAGAAGTTACAGCTAGAAAAATTAAAGAGATCTTAGCTACAATGAGCAAACTAGTCTGAGGATCTTCAAGGATGAGAGGAGAAAGGCATTACCAGACAATAGTTTTGGAAACTCCTTTTGCATTGCTTGGTTGGAGAAAGGCCTGGCTTTGCCCTTCTCCCCTTCTCCTGGCTGGTGCCTACTCATCCTTAGGTCAAATTATGCATTGTCACTTTCTCATTGATGTTTTCCTTGACTCCCAAACTAGGATAGACCTTTACACTTTTCACAGCACCCTGTCCTTCTTCTTCCTAGGACTTGTAATTAGTACTTATTTTATTTATTTATTCAGACAGGCTCTTGCTCTGGTGCCCAGGCTGGAGTGCAGTGGCTCAATCATGGCTCAGTGTACCCTCGACCTCCCAGACTCAAGGGGTCCTCCCACTTCCGCCTCTGGAGTAGCTGGGACCACAGGCATGTGCCACCATACCCAGCCCAATATTTACTTTTAAACCTTTCTCCCTTCTGGACTCTGAGCTCAAAGAGAGCAGAGATCTTAATCTAGCTTTTTTAAAATCATGTCCCCAGTACCAAGAACAGGAGCCTGGTATGCCCTAGGTGCTGAACAAATATTTGTTTAATGAATGAGTTTTCCGGTGTGATCTACTAAGTCTACTAAAGAATTACTAAGATCTACCAAAGAACTCTTGGCACAAAACGAAGTAGCGGTGGAGCTGGAACTATAACTACTAAAAGCTTTATTATTTTTCTTTCTTCTTTAACATTAAGCTTTATTATTTTTCTTTCTTCTTTAACATTTTTATTGTTTTTATTCCACACGTGTGTGTGTGTGTGTGTGTGTGTGTGTGTATAATATTATTTCTCTGGCACTGAGTTGAAGAAGATTGGACTTGGCTTTTTGTGCTTGAGGTTGTTGGGAATATACTTTGGTGGTTTCCTCTACTATGAGAATAGCAGACATTTGGAACCCTTCCCAAAGTACAATCTAAATACTCCTTAGACAACTTCATCCACTTGAGCGGTGCTTTTATGTAAAGTTTAGCACAACCTAAGAAATGCACGTGAAGGCCTTCTATGATTTGGCCTGTCTGTGAATCCTGAGACCCCAAAGTCTCTCTCTCCTAAAGTTCACAATAAACCACTTCACTTAGCACATCTGTTATTCTGCCACCTCCACTTCCTGGCCTTTTTAGAAGCAAAATTCTTGGAATTTATCTTACAGGCACAAATCACCTTGTAATTCTTTGCACTTACTTAGTAGCTATTGAACATGTAACTACAGAGCTTAACAATTACCATATACTGTAATCATGCAAAGATTTTAATCTTTCAAATTAGATCTCACCTCCACACTGGGGAAGGAAAGGGAATTTACAGGATAATTAGCTCATGGGCCAGTTGGCACTTCCAGTCATTGTCAGGAAGTCGCCTGCATGAATGGTCTTAAGGTACCATTTATTTTTTATTAAGAGCCATTTGTTAAAACTACTTTGCATGTTTCAAATAAAAGAAACTAGAGCAAATGCTTTTCACAAGCTGAGCAGCCTTTTTCCTGTAATGAACATTGGGCAGTGGTGGATAAATAATTGATCCTCCACATATAACAAGAGGCCCAAGTCAAAATGTAAAAGTAATGGCTGGACACGGTGGTTCATGCCTGTAATCTCAGTGCTTTGGAAGGCCAAAGTGGGAGGATAGCTTGTGGCCAGGAGTTTGAGATCAGCCTGGGCAAAAACATAGCGAGACCCTATATTTGAAAAAAAAAAAAAAAAAAAAACCATGAAAAATTAACCAGGTGTAG
>NW_012099654.1:4066246-4083066 GCF_000951045.1 Mandrillus leucophaeus
TTAACCAGGTGTAGTGGTGCATGCCTGTAAGTTGTAGCTACTCAGGAGGCTGAGGCATGAGGACTGCTTGAGGCTAGGAGTTCCAGGCTGCAGTGGGCAAAAACATAGCGAGCCCTATATTTGAAAAAAAAAAAAAAAAAAAAAACCATGAAAAATTAACCAGGTGTAGTGGTGCATGCCTGTAAGTTGTAGCTACTCAGGAGGCTGAGGCATGAGGACTGCTTGAGGCTAGGAGTTCCAGGCTGCAGTGAGCTGTGATTGCACCACTGCAGTAGTCTGGGCAATAGAACGAGACTGTCCCTAGAAAAAAAAAAAAAAATTAAAGTAAGATGCCCCACTGTGCCCCGCTGTGTCCCCCACACCCACTCAAAGCAGCCAGATTTGTATGTATTCTTTATGAATTGGTTTCACAGAACTTTAGAGAAAGAGAGTTTTGAGTTGCAGAGCTACCTATTCTTACTCCAAACCAGAGGCGCTCCACCCTGCTGACGGGAGTGGATTGTTCCTATCTCACTCTGCATTCAGTGACCATGTTTGTAACTTGAAATTGGCCATGGCCAGGTGCAGTGGCTCATGCCTATGATCCCAGCACTCTGGGAGGCCAAAGCGGGCAGATCGCTTGAGGTCAGGAGTTCGACACCAGCCTAGGTGATATGACACAACCCTGTATCTACAAAAAGTACAAACATTAGCCAGGCGTGATGGCATGTGCCACTCCAGAGTGAAACCTTGTCTAGGAAAAAAAAAAGAAATTAATCACGGCGGCACTAATTACACCTTGAAAATCTGGCTTGTTATACATTTCCAGCACATCAATCTTAAACCAGTTCTAAACTTAGCTTTAGCAGAGAGAAGGAGAGACAGGAAAGTACAGAAAGAATAAGAAAGGGAGGAGAGAGATAGTCATGAAGACACACACACACACACATCCAGTAAAACAACCTAGTAGAGGAGTCCCTGGCCCAGAGCAGGTGCTTAACAAGTGTGAATTTCTCCTTTTCTTTGGCAGCAGAGACAAGGAATGAGGACCAAGAAGCTAGTACAGCAGTGAGTGGCTGTGGGGCGTCTTTATTCCTTTTGAGTCAATTGTCTCTGATAAATGTGGCATTTTCAGGGTTTGACCTATAAAAGTGAGGAGGCCAAGAGGAATGTGATCAGGAAAGGTGGGCGAGTTAGAAAGACAGGTGGTGCTGTTCTGCATCGGCTCCCATGGCAGGAGACTAGCCAGAGCAGGGAAATACGCAGGAAATTCAGCTATAAGTGCACAGGGATTGCTGGGGACTGCCTTCAGGGCTTTGGGAAGGCTCAGAGCAACTCTTTCCTAGAGATATAATTGAACTTAGTGATTTTTCAACTTTGCAATCTTATTAGAAGCCATAAACCATTCTTTATTCACTACGATAAAGAGAATCATCAGGATGAAATTATATCGCCAATCAAAAAGTATTCTTGTGAGCTTATTATGTGGCTTGTCCTTAAGCTGCTACTGCAGAGTGCAGGAGTAAGACAGAGCCTCTCTGGGCTTCCATGTTTGCTAATGTAATTCTTTATATTATTATAAGCTCCATTGCCATCATCGGTAACATTATAGTACTGCTAATAGAGATCCATAATAATAAATTCTCTGCTATGGTTTTACACTTATTCATCCTTAGAGCTGGACTCCATGGGTCTTGTTTCCGTGTGTCTCATCAGGGCAAAGCTAATCCACAGAAAATGGTAAGACAGTAATTAATCGCTGGGTAGTTTGATAGTCATGAAAAAATCCAGTATGGTTTAGAGAAGGGAGGTAGCACTGTGGGCAGGTAATTTTTTTCTTTTTTCTTTTGACAGAGTCTCGCTCTGTTGCCCAGGCTGGAGTGCAGTGGCATGATCTTGGCTCACTGCAAGCTCTGCCTCCTGGGTTCACACCATTCTCCTGCCTCAGCCTCCCGAGTAGCTTGGACTACCGGCGCCCGCCACCACGCCCGGCTAATTTTTTGTATTTTTAGTTGAGACGAGGTTTCACTGTGTTAGCCAGGATGGTCTCAATTTCCTGACCTCGTGATCTGCCTGCCTTGGCCTCCCAAAATGCTGGGATTACAGGCCTGAGCCACCGTGCCCAGCCACGTAATTCTTATTTTAAAATTAATTATTAATTTATTATTATTATTGTACAAATAGGGTCTTGCTATGTTGCCTGGGCTGGTCTTGAACTCCTGGCCTCAAGGAATCCTCCCATCTCAGCCTCCCAAAGTGCTGGGATTACAGGTGTGAGCCACTGAACCCAGCCCAGGTAATTCTTAAAGGCCATGTAATAGAATCTTTCTGAGCTTCCATGTTTGCTAACACATTTCTTTATATTATTATGAGCTCCATTACCATCATCTGTAAAGTGATAGTACTGCTACAGTAATAAATTCTTTGCTATGGTTTTAGACTCCTTCATCCTTAGAGCTGCACTCCAAAGCACGACATATGCGAGGTATTTTAAATCCCTGCTTTCTACTCACTGAGTCAAGTTCAATACCTTGTCTTCAACTTTTTATCCTATGAGTAGCAGAGCCAGTGGAAAAACAAAACAAAATAAAACACAAGCCTCTACATGTGATCACTGGCTCAAATGAAATAATTTGAAGACCAGTATCAGATTTAAGGATAGAAGTTAGCCCAGGGAAGTTCCAAAATGCCAGAGGAGAAGAGAACAACCAAGAAATTTTTATATATATATACATACTTATTGATGTGGAACAGATTTCCTCTGTGGACCTTCAGACAATAGGGAGGTATGAGGACCATATATGGGAAAATTGGAAGTCAAGATAAGTTGAGATTAAGGTGAGCACATGGGTTTCGGTCTCAGCAAGGAGCAATTCTAGGAATGTTTTAGAGATAGCGCCAGGCAGGCCAGCTGAGGAAGTGGCTGTGGGAACTCCGTATAAGTTCAAGGGTCAAAGACAGCTTTTAGACTTGAGGCCTTGGGAACAAATTACAGGAAAGAAATAAAGGAAACAAAAAAGATATTTTTATTTTCCAAAGAAGAAATTTAACTGGAACAATATCAGAAAATATAGACAGGAAGGATGAGTGTGTTTTAAAAGTGTCAGAGAAGACGAACAGGGCAGAAATGTAAATTTAAAAGCAGTCATCATCATCAGAAAAATTAAGTATTTAGCATTTTGGAAAATAGGAAACTTAAATATCAAAGTGTAAAAGAAAATCTAAACCTAGAATAGCTCCAAAACTGAATGGGCAATACGTTTTTGTCAAACTATTCAGAGAATATAGGGCAGAGCAAATTTCTAAGACAGAAATATATCTGTTGTTTCCTGTCACACTGTTGTGCAGACAGGTCATGACAACTAGTTTGACCAAAAGATACTGTTAAGATGGTTCTTGGATGGACCAGATCACGGTGTCCAGGAGAAGATAGGGATTCAAGTCCTGAATCCATTCATTCCATTTTTCATTCACTCATTTAACAAATACTTACTGACTGCCTACTTCGTGTCCGTCTCTATGCCGTTGAGGATATGAAGATAAGACACACACAATCCTTGCCCTTGGAGGGCTCTCTGTCAAGCAGAAAAAACAGATGGCTTGGAAAATATGTAATTACAAAATAATGTAATGATGTGTTGTAATAAAAGAAAGTTCATAGGCAATTGCATTGCCTTTTAAAAAGAGACTCCCATTTCATTTCTGAAATTATATGTTGCTTACCCTACATAAGAGAATTACCCAATTTCTTTCCATTGCTCTGTGGGGACTCTGAGGGCAAACGAAGGCTATGTTAGAATCACTCGTCATCACGCAGAGAAAGCACAGATGTGACGGGGAGATACAAAGCTTGCCTCTGAAGGACATTTTTTGTTGGAGAAGCTTTCATTTTTATAGCATTCAACATAGTTCAATATTGAGCATCAGTGCTGTAAGAATACTAGCATTCTTCTTTATCTAGCAGAGCAGTTCTTGCCAGATGGCCTTTCCATTTCGCACAATGACATATGTCATTGGCAAACACAAAGGCAAAATGCTCAATTGAAAAGTCAAAGATTCAGTCAATCAATAGGTCATCTTGTTAAATTGAAATCAAATAAGAAATTTTATTAATTTTGGAATTGAAAAGATATATTTTGTTTTTCCAGAGAATTAATTAAATGAGAGGTGTTTTAGGGGTATTGTTTGGACAACCAAACATACTTTTAGAATCTTATTCAAGAAGAGCAAAGACAATACTTGTAAGCATTCTGGGTTGCGCTGGGGAGGTATACCATGTGATATATACATAGGGGATAGGATTTGATCTGCAGCATGAATTGATGATACAGGAAGAAGTTCTTTATCACAGGGTTTGTCTCAACTTCTGCCTCGTGCCTTTAGCTGACTGGCTTCTTTCTATACACTTTATGGTGTGAAGAATATGCCATTTGTAAAGCCCAAATCAGAAATGATCTATGAACAGAAGCTGTGTGTATTCATACAAAATGATATTGAGAAACATTGGCCGGGCACCGCGGCTCATGCCTGTAATCCCAGCACTTTGGGAGGCTGAGGTGGGCAGATCACAAGGTCAGGAGTTCGAGACCAGGCTGGCCAACACCTTGAAACCCCGTCTCTACTAAAAATACAAAAAATTAGCTGGGCATGGTGGCACACAGCTGTAATCTCAGCTACCCGGGAGGTTGAGGCACAAGAATTGCTTGAATCTGGGAGGCGGAGGTTGCAGTGAGCCAAGATGGTGCCACGGCACTCCAGCCTGAGTGATAGAGTGACTCCGTCTCAAACAAACAAACAAACAAAAAAGAAATGTTGCTTCAGGCCGAGCACAGTGGCTCACGCCTGTAATCCCAGCACTTTGGAGGCTGAGGCAGGTGGATCACCTGAGGTCAGGAGTTTGAGACCAGCTGGCCAACATGGGGAAACCCCATCTCTACTAAAAATACAAAAATCAGCTGGCTGTGGTGGTAATGCACCTGTAATCCCAGCTGCTTGGGAGGCTGAGGCACAAGAATTGCTTGAGCCCAGGAGGTGCTGGTTGCAGTGAGGCGAGATTGCGCCACTGCACTCCAGCCTGGGAGGCAGAGCAAGACTCCATCTAAAAAAACAAAACAAAACAAAACAACAACAACAGCAACAAAAAATGTTGCTCCAGAACTTTTTTCCGAGGAGACATTTCGATTGTCAATTGTGCCTAAATTAGTGTGAGTCTGTATAAGCAGGCTCCAGCACACCACTGCTTGAAGCTTATGTTTATTGTAAGATGCTGTACTTAGTTTATTTTCATAGGGAGTGGTTGTAGCAAATGGAGATTATTGAGGGGAGGTAAAAGACACTCTCAAGTTACCCCTTGGTGCTGCCCTTCTCCTATGGTCAAAGCTCAGGAGAAACTGAATAGCATAAATCCCCCTCTTGAAATAATCTTAATGTCTATGAGCATCCTAAGGGATCCAAGTTCTGTTCAACTTAAATGTAGCATTTCTCAAATTTAAGTTACTACCAAAACCTGCCCCACCACCCTTCTGCCATGTTGTTTCCCTACCAAAGTCCTGCTGACATTCCAAGGAAATTGTGTTTCTTAAAACATATTTGTGTGGGTACTCCCAAAAGAATTTTCAAAATCTACGTGTTCCTCTGTGAATATTTAAGTTAACAACTAAAAATTTTCATCATGGATTTAAAGAAGTTCACTCTCTGTTAATAGAAGATAGAAAACATTAAGCATATTATAATTTGAAATGAGATTAGAGCTGACTGTAGTGGAAATAAATATGATAGATTTGATAAAATAGATTTTAAGTATCTTTCTGAAACACCGAATCAGAATGAATTCAAATATAATTTTTACCTATGGGTTTTATTTTTAAAAGTTGGTAATTGTAGGAAACATCCAGGAACATTAAATAATCAATGCCACAAATCTGTATGGCAGTTGATTATTTTGAATTCATTATCTTCAAAAAAGATCAAGGCTCATCCTAACAGAAAGAGCCAAGATGACGGGGAAAGACAGGAGGTCTGTGGGGTTAAGGGACCTTGATGAATCATTACCCTGCTACAGAAAGATATGGGATAGGTGAAGGGTATGGCTTGTTTTTTCAAGTGTGATTATGGTTATTAGGCAGTTTTAGAAAAGACACCATACGGAAGTTGAGGATCTAGATATCGATTCCCTTAGAATGATCCACTTAGCGTATGGCCTTCCGTAAGTGTTTGTGGACCCCAGGGATGTGAGCAGCTCTCTTTGAAGACGTCTGCCTTCGAGTTCACTTCTGGGTGCTGCTTCTCTCAGAGGCATGTGAACCAGAGCAACTCCATCTTGAATGGGTAAAATGAAGCTGAGACTTACTGGGCTGCATTCCCAGATGGTTAAGGCATTCTAAGTCACAGGATAACACAGGAGGTTGGCACAAAATACAGGTCATAAAGACCTTGCTGATAAAACAGGTTGCAGCAAAGAAACTGGCCAAAACCCACCAAAACCAAGATGGCGATGAGAGTGACCTCTGGTCGTTCTCACTGCTACACTCCCACCAGCACCCTGACAGTTTACAAATGCCATGGCAACATCAGGATGTTCCCTATATGGTCTAAAAAGGGGCAGCATGAATAATCCACCCCTTGTTTAGCATATCATCATGAAATAACCATAAAAATGGGCAACAAGCAGCCCTCAGGGCTGCTCTGTCTATGGAGTAGCCATTCTTTCATTCCTTTACTTTCTTTTTCTTCTTCTTTTTTTTAAAAACCCATTTCGAATATGAGAGCAAGACAGAGTCTTGCTCTGTCACTCAGGATGGAGTGCAGAGGCATGACCTCAGCTCACTGCAACCTCCGCCTCCTGGGTTCAAGTGATTCTCTTGCCTCAGTCACCTGAGTAGCTGGGATTACAGGTGCACCCCACCACACTCGGCTAATTTTTTATATTTTTGGTAGAGATGGGGTTCCACCATGTTGGCCAGGCTGGTCTCGAACTCTTGACCTCAAATGATCCTCCCTCCTCAGCCTCCCAAAGTGCTGGGATTACAGGTGTGAGCCACCATGCCCAGCCTATTCCTTTACTCTCTTAAAAAACTTGCTTTCACTTTACTGTAGGGACTTGCCCTGAATTCATTCCTGCACAAGATCCAAGAACCCTCTCTTGGGGTCCGGATTGGGACCCCTTTCCTATAACACAGTCACAGCATTGAGCAGTGACATCTGAATTGGTCTTTTGCCTAAGTCTCTTTTTGGTCCCCAACCGTTTAGTTCCATAGCTCCGAAACCTTTTTTCTGTATTATGAAGCAAACTTCACAGCTGATGGGAAGGTCCCTCCACAACACGGCCTTTGCTGAACTTATGCTTTCTTCCCCGCTTCTCAACCCCTTTCCCCAGGAGCCCTTTGCTCCAGCTTCAGGCATCTACAGACTCTTTCCACTGCGCCTTTGTTCTCTGTCTGGGAATATTATTCTGCAGCTATCTGCTTCTTCCACCTATTGAGGAACAGTTTGACTCACCCCTCTGGGATGGCTTCTTGTTCAGAGTCTCTCTCCCTGTCCCCCTGTCCTTTGTTTCTACTTCCTGTGTATCTTCTATATCTGTGTGCCTTGGATTATCATTGCCTGAACATGTATTGTCTCCTTCATTAGGTTCATGTCCAGAGCAGCAAGGACTATATTGTATTCACCTGTGTGCCCTCCTGGCACCTAGCACAGGGCTGGATAAATGTTGGTTGGCCAATCTTACCTAGTTTAAAACCATTTCGAATACGAGACACACAAGAATCTGCAGGAGGAATGTTGCTCATCCTTGTGCCTGGGGGACCTCTGCCTAAGGTGTTCGGCTCTTTGGCACTACCCATAGCTCGGGAAACCAAAGGAATAAAACATGTGTTTTCCCAACCTACCCTAACTGAAATGGCAGTGGTATGTGGGTGACTCACAATCTGGCTTATATTTGTGGAAAAGCTGTGAAATTTGCAGGGCTACCCTCAGCAATACAAAAGCAAATGAGTATCTCCTTTTATTAAGACAAAAAAAAAAAAAAAAATCTTCAAGCCCAAAGCATTGTAAGGAAAAGAAGACCCTAGTTTCCCCTAAAGGGTTTAACAAAGAATTTCCGTTTCTGTTGTCTGTAGTATCCGTGTGGCAGCTCCCTAATCTTTTCTTTTTAAAATTTCTTTCAAAGGATGGTTAAAGGGTCTTTAATTAACTATTAAAACGAGTGTTCTAACATGGAGGACAAGATTGAGAAAATCCCTTTAATTACTGGAACCAGATTTTCTCCTGATTTGTAAATGCCAGTTTACTCCCCAACCAAATTTGGCTTTAATTAAACTGGTGGGAGGCATGATGAGTGCTGGAAAGTGCCTTAATGTGCATCGACCCCAGTTTCAATGAAGGTGGCTTAGGGGTAGGGATGAGAGGACCCTACAGTTTACTGTTTAAACTGGAAAATCAAGCAAAATGAGATTTGCTTTCCAAACCAGAAGCTCAAAGAAATGAGACACACCCTCGCCACCTCCAATTTATTCAAATATCACTGCTGCAGGATTACCACGGGGTCCTTCAGTGCTATGAGTTTATGAAGGAGCTATGCTTATTTATTTATTTTTAAAAATCTCTCTAGATACATTAATGAGGCAAAACTAGGCTTATGGTTCTAATGACAAAGAAAGAAAAACCAGAGTTTGCTCTACCCTTCTCTCAATTTAATGTTTAACATTCAATATGGTGCACAGTTTGTTGAGAAAATAAGGTACATGTTTTGTCATTCCCCTTATGGATTTCAGTCAACACATGGAGGTGTTTGAAATGATCTGCTAATCCAGTTTTCTTTCCTTGAACCATCTGGTTCAAATTCTGTCTACCTGCTTGGAGTGCACCAGTCTCGTCTGCATGTACATATAAGGAAGTCACAACTCATTAACAGTTTAGGGAAAATCCCTGTGGAAATATACAACTTTACTATTGTGGTAGGTTTCCTCTTGGGAGCAAATTAGATAGGACTTTGATATAAACCAAAGAAACTTGAGGGTTTTTGGAAGACATGAGTGGTCCTGAAAAAAAAATTAAACTAATTTAAAAGCTTTTATTTTAAATGGGAACAAAGTTATTGCCTAAAGTTATTGCTTAACATTAACTCACTCACACCATAGCTCAGCTGTATGTGGTCGAGTGCAGTGAGTGATGTACAGAATGTAGCCTTACTAATTTCATCATGGCGCCCCTGACCTAATTTCAGGGATGATCATCCCAAAATAATAATTCCGTGGCAGATGTTTATTATTGACCAAGCCATCAGACCTACTCAACCTTCTTGTTGCCTCCATTTTACAGGCTGGAAAAGCTCAGTACCCTCTTTTTCAGCCTCTCTTGAAGCCAGGCATATCCACGCCACATGATTTTGGCTAAAGAATTACAAGTCAAAGCTTGCTGGAGGCTTCTGAAAAGTATTTATTTCCTCTTGAAAAGGAAAGGCAACACTGGATCTACCCTCCCCTTCCTAAACCCAAGAAGAAAGATTCAATGTAGATGTGATATCCACAACTCAGATAATCATCTTATCAGTAAAAGGGAAAAGCTAGAGAAGTTGCAGGCATCAGTCTGCCTTTGGCAAAGTACTGAACAGAAGCCAACCTCCTTCTAGATTTCTTCCTATTTAAGTCACTTTATTGATTAATTGCAGCTGAGAGCAATCCTAACTGATACAAACCCTTTACACTTGTATGTGCGCCTGAGAAAGAGCTTCCTGAGCATAATAACTTGTCAACTTTCCTTCTTCCACTAGGACATCTTCAGTGCTTGGGTTATCCAGGCAGTCCTGGGAAAAGGCATTTGGGTCTGAGCACTTGCTGGATGATATGGGAGAAGTTGAAGGAACAAGTCAAAGACCTCAGGAGAAAGATTAAGGATTATTCCCTGCCTCCACTACACCTATGCAAGAAGCGATCCAATTAGAATGTTCCAGTCTAACGATTTTATATGTTATGAGTGAAAATGAAAAGTCAGTTATTCGTATAATGACACCCTTCTTCTCCATCACAGGCCAGTCTCTGATTCACTGACACGCTTCTCTCCCACTACTTCTCTCTGCCTACTTCTCCAGCTGTTAGAAATCTCCTAATGAGGTCCATGCAATGGTTGATTTGCTTACTTAGTTGTTTGTCACAGGTGAAGCTCGATGCCAATCAATACTCACTTCCTCCTTCCCTCCACCTTCCCATTTTTCCTAAGCACTTTGCCTCAGCACCACAAGTCTCATCTTACAGAGTTACTTCAAAAGTGCAACATTATCATCAGAAGTTATAGTGCATGCAGATTTATAGTATCTGACATGCTAGCCAAAAAAGAAAACCTTTGGTGATGAGGAAATAAAAAGAGAATCCTTAAGAGCAGATGCAGATGTTGTATTTCCTGATTTAAAATAGGATATAATATCTCAAAGAAATATGCTGTCACAAACATTTTTACTCTTCCTGAATGGGATTTTGTTGGGGGTGGGGAGGAAAAAGAAAAAGTACTTCCTATTGACCTTACAGAATAGAATAGAAAGTAAGGCTACAAAAATCTGACTGTGTTCATTTTGGGGTTTTCCCTAGAGGTGCGCTGCTCAAGGACAAAGAATCTTTTCTAAGGGGAGGTTTTCCTCTGCCTGGTAAAAAAATTCCAAAGACAGACCCCCAATTCAGCAGGTCAAAGGTGCACTCCACCAAAACCTCCTTTGGGCCCAGAGGCGCTGCTTGGGCAGGAAATGGTAGATTTCCTCTTCAATAGGAAAACTGAGCAGGTTTGGGGAAGGGAGGCAGCTGTTTTTGACCACTCAAATTCAGAATGTAAATTGGGAGAGATCACCCAGAGCTGAGATCCCATCCCCAGGTCTGTGGGGAAGGGATAATGTGCCGCCTCTTTTTACAAATACCACGCTAGCCCTACTAGAAATGCCTAGTGGGAGGCGCTGGTTACATTCTGCAGAGCTTAGTGGCCGAATGCCCTGGGGACAGGGTTCCCCAAAATGCATTTTGGTGTTTCATAAGATCTTAATAAGAACTCCGTGAAAAGACGTTTCCTTAGCCAAATAAATGTGGGGAAACACTGACTTAAAAGTAAACAAATTCCTTCACTATTGTGATCCTCTGAGTGGATTTAGTATCCAACATTCTCCAAATTTACTTGATGGCAAACTTTTTTGTTTTTCTTTTTTATGAGTAGCAAAATGCTCTTCAAACAGTAGCAAACAGTTCTGACAGACAATGAAGGGAAATGACACAGTGAGAAATCTGTTGCCAGCATCCATCTTCCCTCCCCTCCTCAATCTTCCTCAGCTGTGTAAGTAATAACAGCTAACTGTATTTGGTCACTTGTACCTCATATGTTCCTAACCCAGTTCTTCAGGGTAGATAGGAGTAACCATTAATTTAATATCCGAAATTTCTTGTAAAGAGCATGGTCTTACCCAGAAAGGATTTGGAGGCTGAGTACATTGTTCTGTCCCTACTTATTGGCAATGCAAAGTTTACCTTTTTGAAGGGGGAAAGCTTCAGAGAATATGGTACTGTTTACACAGGCACAAGAAATTATTGGCAAAACTGCAGCTGTATTTTTCAGAGCCTCATGAATTACCCATTGCATTCATGGAGAAAGCCGATTGCTTTCCTCTTTTTGTTTGGTCTTGAAACAAAATCTTGGCTAATTCCTTTGTTGGGAGAGAAAATAATTTGAAAATGATTCTTCATTTTTTAAAAAGAAATTACTTTTTTCTTCTCCTTTTTTACCAGCTGGGATGATTCACAATGAAGATATCTATTCTTTTTAATATCCCTACAATAGTACATATGCTGACAGCTAGCAAATCCACCTCCCCACCCCAGAACTTTCTTTTTGAGCTCCAAACCAATTGACACAACCCATTGAACAGCCATTTCAGGATGTTGCAGAGGCCCCACAGATGGATCACTGTTCACTCAAATCCTGCTCTACTCTTTCTGCAATTTCCACCCTGACTAATTTCCATGACCCCAGCCCCAAACCTGGGAATCATCCTTATCTTTCTCTCTCCCTGTCTGATTTTTTGTATCCAATTGTCAAGTCTACTTCAAAATAGCTCTCAAAAATGTCTCCTTGTCTCCATTTCTGTGGCTTAATTTGGTCAGTCTTTGCCTTGCTTGCCATGAGCTAGGCATCCCCCTCACTAAGTCCCTACCTTCTCTGTATACCAACCTCCAAACCAGCCTTTCCATATTAATTACCAGAGCAACCCTTTAAAAACAATTAGGCCAGGCACAGTGGTTCACTCCTGTAATCCCAGCACTTTGGGAGACGAGGTGGGATGATCGTTTGGGGCCAGGAGTTTGAGACCAGCCAGGGTAATCTTGAATAGGAGCTGGGTAAAATGAGGCTGAGACCTATTGGGCTGCATTCCCAGATGGTTAAGGCATTCTAAATCACAGGATGAGATGGGAGGTCAGCACGAAATACAGGTCATAAAGAACTTGCTGATAAAACAGCTTGCAGTAAAGAAGCTGGCCAAAACCCACTGAAACCAAGATGGCGATGAGAGTGACCTCTGGTTGTCCTCACTGCTACATTCCCACCAGCACCATGACAATTTACAGATGCCATGGCAACATCAGAAAGTTACCCTATATGGTCTATAAAGGGGAGGTATGAATAATCCACCCCTTGTTTAACATATCATCAAGAAATAACCATAAAAATGGGCAACCAGCAGCCCTCGGGGCTGCTGTGTCTATGAAGTAGCCATTCTTTTATTCCTTTACTTTTCTAATCAACTTGCTTTCGCTTTACTCTACAGACTCACCCTGAATTCTTTCTTGTGTGAGATTCAAGAATCCTTTCTTGGTGTCTGGATTGGAACCTCTTTCCTATAACATATAGTCCCAACTACCCAGGAGACTCAGGCAGGAGGATAACTTCAGCCCGGGAGTTTGAAACTGCAGTAAGCTATGAAAGCACCACTGCACTCCAGCCTGGGTCATAGAGCAAGACCCATCTCAAAACAAAAACAAAAATGAACACACACACACACACACACACACACACACAAAACAAAACAACAGAAACCTCCAAATTAGATTTGTTGGCTCCCTTGCTTAAAGTCCTTCACCAGCTCCCTACTGCGGTTGGGATAGAGTTCAGGTTTGTCTGTGTAACCTACCATCCTTCAAGATCTGATGACAACCTTTCCGTTGTCATCTCCTATTGGCCCCCACCTCACCCTAGGCTCTACTCGCGCTGGTTTCCTGGGCATTTATCAATGCTGTTGTTTCACATTGCCCTGCATGTTACCTACTATTTCCTTTTCTTCAATCACCTTGGTTCCTTTTTTTGCCTGATGAACTTCTTTTTTTTCTTTGAGACAAAGTCTCACTCTGTCTCCCAGGCTGGAGTGCAATGGTGTGATCTTGGCTCACTGCGACTTCCGCCTCCTGTGTTCAAGTGATTCTCCTGCCTCAGCCTCCTGAGTGCTGGGATTATAGGCACCCACCACCACCCCTGGCTAATTTTTATATTTTTAGTAGAGACTGGGTTTCACCATGTAGGTCAGGCTGGTCTCGAACTCCTGACCTCAAATTATCTGCCTGCCTCAGCCTCCCAAAGTGCTGGGATTACAGGTGTAAGCCACCGTGTCCAGCTGCTTGATGAACTTCTATCCCATGTCTGAAACCACCGTCAATTGCTTCTCTTTTGAGAGTCTTCTCCAGGCTCCTTATGCAGAAATAGCCACTCTGGTACATTTTGGGGTCACCACTATTCCTTCATCAGAATCCTTGATTTTTACCTGGGTATATAAAAGTGTGAGAAATAATACATATTTGTTGTTTTGGGGGTGGGTCATTATGTATCAAATTGATACAGTCTGTTCAGTGAATAAGCAAATTGTTCATCCCTGAGGGTACTTTATTTTTCTGGACAAGATGATAAGATTTGGTGATTAACTGGCCTAATTTAGGAGTTGCCTAATGGAGGAGAGACCTGTTCGGGGGGATGCCAAAGATAAATTGTTTTCTCTTTGCCATCCTAGAACTCTCAGTGGGCAGATGGCAGTGGGTTGCATGCTCTTGTTCCTTCAGCACAAGTATTTTGGATGCCCTGAACTCCAGCCTCACAGAACCGGGACCAGATGTCACCAGGCTGGTATCTCACTTCCTGTAGCCAGCTAAGCATCTGAGACTTTTAAATGATCAAATAAGCATCTTGCCTTGCCATTTTTCAAAAAAGCAAAAATACAAACCTAAACTTTTTTCTCAAAACTCTGGGTTTTTGAGGATTTTAGGTTAGTGAAACTATTCTATATGATTCTATAATGATGGCTACATATCATTATGCATTTGTTCAAACCCATAGAATGTATGATACCAAGAGTGAGCTCTGATGGAAACTGTTGACTTTGGCTGATAATAATGTGTCAATGTAGGCTCATCAATGACAACAATTGCATCACTCTGTTGGGAGTAAGGGCTATTGATAGGGGAGGCTATGCATGTGTGGGGACAAGGGATATATAAGAAGTCTCTATAACTTTCATTCAGCTTTAGAATGTGAACCTAAAACTACTCTAAAAAATAAAGTCTAGGCCAGGTGCGGTGGCTCATGTCTGTAATCCCTGCACTTTGGGAGACCAAGATGGATGGGTCACCTGAGGTCAAGAGTTCAAGACCAGCCTGGTCAACATGGTGAAACCCCGTCTCTACTAAAAATACAAAAATTAGCTGGGAGCAAAAATTAGGTGGCACGTATCTGTAGTCCCAGCTACTTGGGAGGCTGAGGCAGGAGAATCCATTGAACTCGGCAGGTGGAGGTTGCAGTGAGCTGAGATCACGCCATTGCACTCCAGCCTGGGTGACAGAGCGACTCTGTCTCAAAAAAAAAAAAAAGCCTATTAAAAAAATATTCGTGCATAGGATGCAGGAAGAGGAAGGTTGGCCAAGTGCAGGATGTTTTGTGTATATGTTTCTTCCTCTTATTTTCTAAGGTAAATCATGCCCCCCTAATCTCTACCATCCCTCTTTCTCTTGCATTCCCCAACCTCTCCCACTTCACTGGCTCCTGCCTCCTTACCTGTGATCAAACACAAGTTTGTCTCAACCTAAAGAATCTTCCTTGATTCTGCACTCGTCACTCAGGCTATGTCCACCAAATGGTCTCCCCTGAGGCCCTCCGACTCTCATTCCTGTTCTGGCTGTTGCAGTTTGACTTCCATCCCAGATATTCCACTTCTCCGGCCAAGGTCAAATCTGACCTAGTTGCCGAATTGGATGGAAAGTTCAGCCCTTGTCTAATTTACCTCTCTGCTGCCATTGAAACTCTGTGAGCTCTCTCTGAGGCCCCACCTCGTCTTGGCTGCTATGACAGTGCTCTGTCCTGGTCCTCTTCCTACCTCTCTGACAGTGTCATTTCACATCGCCTTTTTTTCCTACCTAAATATTGTTGTGAAAGTCTTACCCGTCCTTTGAAACCCACTCTATTTTCCGCTTCTACAAAATTGAACCTCATTTCTAGAGTTACTGATCATAACTTCATTTTTCTGAGACGCAGTTTCTTTATCTGCAAGATGGAGATCACCAGAGAACCTACTTCATAGGACTGTTGTGAGGATTCAATGTAAGGAATTGAGCATAGTGTCTGCCATTTACGGAGCTCTTAGTATACGTTGGCCTTTATGAATATTATTTCTAAGTGGAATAAGTGCCTTTATTACTGTACTTATGAATGGATATTTCTCTCTGGATTGAGAGATCCTAAGGGTGGCTGGGGAATAGAAGAGGGGAGTCGGTTTCCTCATCTTTTTATTTTATTTATTTTTTTATTTTCTGAGACAGTGTCTCACTCTGTCACCCAGGCTGGAGTGCAGTGCCATGATTTCGGCTCACTGAAACCTCAACTTCCGGGGCTTTGATGAGCCTCCCACCTCAGCCTCCTGAGTAGCTGGGACTACAGGTGCATGCCACCACACCTGGCTAATTTTTGTATTTTTTGTAGAGACAGAAGTCTTACTATATTGCCCAGGCCAGTCTTGAACTCCTGGGCTCAAATAATCCACCCACCTCAGCCTCTTAAAGTTTTGGGATTACAGGCGTCAGCCGCGGCGCCTCTTTTGATTTCTTTCCAGTCTCTCACATTTCCTGTAGTTTGTGTTACTCTCACTCATGGTAATGAATTCTGTATCACATTCAGTACAATCCAGCTCAGTTCAACAAAGCCACATTAAACTGTCTATTGACTATCAGGCCTTGCACTGGACGTCGAGATGCACAAGTGAATGATCAATTCTTGCTCTCCAGGAGTTCTAAGCTGGGCTAAGATCGCTTGGGTACAAACTGTCTAACTTTCACACCAAGTTGGAGATTTAGGCTTGATAACTACAATAGGGTTGGTCTGGTGATTTGGGGTTGCCTTGAGGGTTAATTCAGTGTGTGGCTATAATTACACAGTTGGGTGTGATTGCCTGCGTCTCCGTCCCCAAGGTGATTGCATTTACTCACACCATTGAGACTGCTCAGGTGTGTTTTGTGTCCTAACAGCTTCTGCTTCTTTGAGGCTGATTTTTCTTGGCCAGACTTCCACGGCCACTGGGTTCACTCTTCTAGGGAGTCTGCAGAACTTGTCCCCAGATGTCTCTTTCCTAAGGAGTGGAAGGGAATTTGGACTGGGTGACCTCTAAAGTCCCTCCGACCTTGACACTCTTCTATGTTAGAAAAGCAGTCCAGGGGCTGGGCGCGGTGGCTCATGCCTGTAATCCCAGCACTTTGGGAGGCTTAGGCAGGTGGATCACAAGGTCAGGAGTTCAAGACCACCCTGGCCAACACGGTGAAACACCGTCTCTACTAATAATACAAAAA
>NW_012099654.1:4083231-4100719 GCF_000951045.1 Mandrillus leucophaeus
AAAAAAAAAAAAAAAAAAGAAAAGCAGCTCAGAGCCAGAGGTCAGAGTTCGGCGGCAGCATTGATGCTGGCCTGTTTGGCTTGTTAGTGTTAATCAGTAAACGGGTTGCTAAGGCAATATTTGAGGAACAGATTCTAGTGGATTAAGGTGGAGGTGGGGTAGAAGAAAGTGTTCTTTGAAGACAACAGTAGTCAGAGGGAAACATAAAATAAGCCCAGCTTAGGCTCCACCTCCTCCGGGAAGCCTTTCTGCTCTCTGGGCTCTAGGTGCCTATGGCACACTTGCCTGTATAATATATTCTGAATTTAGATCATGATGGGCCTCTGACTACATGGTTTTGCTCTTTGTTTTTTTTTTAAATGAAGTGTATTTGTTTTGCAGACACCAAAGAGATTTTAATCTATTCAAGACAGTGACTTCGTCTTACGCAGTTTTTGGAAATGTCCCTTTTCCCATAGCACCTAGTTCCAGCTAGAGGCAGACTATTAGAGGCAGAGTGTGTGTTTCACGAGAATTTGACCGATAGCCTGAAAGTGAAAGTTTCCAAGGTTTGCAGCTTAAGCCTTCTGTGGTGGGCAGCAGAGGCTCGAGGCCTCCTCTCCTCACTGCAAGTCCCTGAGAAGGATTTCAGAGGTGGTGCTTTTCCTGAAACTCCCTGGCATCCAATCCACTGCTATTTGAGCTGAGTTCTTTCATAATTGGTTCCCAGGAACAATCAACCAAGTACGAAAGATGGTGTGACAGACTTTTCTTGGAGTGCAGATGGGGGTTAGCTTCCCATTCTCCCCGGGAAAGTAAACACTTTCCCTATATCCTTCACCCTGACTTCCATCTGTGGGTTCAGGTCCCACAGATCTCTTAAAGTCCAAGAGGGCTGCGGAGGTGATGGGTGCAAAGCTTTTCAAAATTCCATGCAAATTTTGTGATGTATACCTTTCCTAGAGAATAGGTCTATTCCTTTAAGCCCTTTATGTTCCCCCAAATGTGAAGAACTGCGACGTTATCCACATTTCTGCTATACAGGCTTCTGGGGAATTATTTGTGTGGGAACAAACACAGATCCTACATGAGAAATAGGGGATGAGTAGGTCATGTGGTTTGGGGCCTCAGGCTTGAGGGTGGGGCTCCAATGTTGCTGTTTTTAGTGGTAAACTTGTTCATGGCAAGTAGTCAAAGTTCAACACTAATATTGCTTTTAAATAAAATTCCTCAACTTGCCTCCCACATTAGCCAAATCTGAAGGTAGGAAGATTGCCTCAAGGTCAAAGGTCCTCAAAACTGGAAATCCTGGGATTCACAGAGGATCTTTGGAGAGCTTGGGCACGGCCTGATCCCTGCAGAAAATCTGGAGCAAGTATCTAGGAGTGGTTTTCTTTTTTCAGTAAGCATGGAAAAGAAAAAGTTGGGAGAGACTTGGCCTGACATGAAAGCCCCTCATACAATATTGGGCCCCCAAAAATCAAAAAGTGACTTTCTGCTCCTGTGGCCAGAAGAATCTTTGAGTCCCAGAGAAAGCACCATGGCAAATATATATATATGAGATATAAAAATCTTTTATATTTCATATATTATATATATAGTATAATATACAATATATAATATATAATTATTGGTGGGCAGCAGAGGCTGGAGGTTTCCTCTCCTCATAATATATATATAAAATATATTTGAGATGGAGTCTTGCTCTGTTGCCCTGGCTGGAGTGCAGTGGTGCGATTTCGGCTCACTGCAACCTCCACCTCCCAGATTCAAGTGATTCTCCTGCCTCAGACTCCTGAGTAGCTGGGATTACAGGTTCCTGACACCATGTCTGGCTAATTTTTGTATTTTTAGTACAGACGAGGTTTCATTATGTTGGTCAGGCTGGCCTCGAACTCCTGACCTCAAGTGATCTACCCACCTTGGCCTCCCAAAGTGCCGGGATTACAGGCGTGAGCCACTGAGCCCAGCCTGGACCCGTATTTTTGTACAATGAGAGATTCACTTTTAGCTCTCACTCTAAGCAGGAAGTGGTTCTTTCTGACGAAAAAGGGGTTTAGGTGCCACATCTTCCATTTGCTGGACAATACAATGAGACAGACGGAGAGCGGTTACTGCAAGTACAAGTGATAACACTATGATGTCACTCCTGGGGTTAGCAAGCAACAAAGACTAAGGACTACTTGTGGTTGGAAACAACGGCCCTGAAGCCGGCGGTGCACACTGAGAGGTATCGTCCAAACAACTGGGGAAACACAAATGAGGCTCCACATCCCGATCAATCCTGTTTATCACAAGGGAAGAGGTTACGACTGGTTTTGTGCTAAAGAGAAATTAAAACTGAGATCAAAAGCAGTTGTATAACCTTTATGTTTATTTAAAATGCACACATATATGGTACCCATGCAAAGCAAACTGTGCATAATTCTCATGGAGAGTGGTTTTTTTTTGTTCCTAACAAAAATCTTTTGTTGTCCTCACAGGGTTGTGAGTTAAGGAACTCTTAGGTAATGTTGTATTGAGGTACCTTATTTGGTAGACCTGCTAAGATGTTGAAAGTCAATATCAGGGCTCAGAGCATGAAAATCCAAGGATCCCCTTTGTAGAACTCTGCCTTAACAGCTATTTTTATCTGGGTTTACTTCTGTTACAGATAATTTTAGGATTGTGGCTACCATGTTGAGTGTTTCTGTGAGCACAGAAGTTTTTCTCTCTCCGTTACTACCTCTTTGAGTTTTAGTGCCTTTAGTTAGAGAGATTAGGGGGAGAAAAGATTCGTTGTTTTTTTTTTTGGTATAATTGCTGAGTAGTGTAATTTTCTAATAATAATAATAAGCATTTCCTATAACTTAGGCACTGTTTCAGTTGCTTCACATGTATTAAATCAGTGACATTTCACAATCACATCACGAAATGTTTATCCCCATTTTACAGATGAAGAAGCTGAGGCACTGAGAGATTGGAAACTCGCCTGAGGGGAACAGCTAGTAAGCAGCAAGGCCAGGATGCAAACACAGGCAATCTGGTCCCTTACTGATGCAGTGCTTCTCTTCAAAGTGCCCAGCCTTTCAGCAAGACTCTCCATAAAGGTTGTAATGATAAGGTTGGTCTTAGCAGTCTCTGGGCATGGGGCTTGCTCATGTCACTGCTGGCCTAGGGTGGGTTGCTTGCTGTCTGTGGGCCCTCTGTTGCCCCGATGAAGAAGGGAAGGAGGTTGGGGGACACAGTGTCTTAAGTCAAGCATATGCATCACTCTGTTTAACTCCTGAGGCATCTGTGTTGGGCACATAGTGTTGAACAAATAATAACAGAGAATTAATATTCAATGACCTTTTGACTGATTTTCCCCTTGTATAATATATATTCCCAGGGAAGAAAATTTTCATGGTATCAAAGCAAAGTGGAAATCAGAAAATGTGAAGGTAGTCTAAACGTCTTGCAAGCAGAAGTTTGGTGGGACCAAACATACGATTTGGTTAATGGTCTGTTACTTTCAACTGAAAAGTTTGTTTTATATTAAAAATGGATCGTTTCATTTGAAGTACAATTGGTCCTCTGTATTCATGGGTTCTATAGCCAAGGATTCAACCAACTTGGATGGAAAATATTTGAAAAAAACCTGCCTCTGTACTGAATAGGTACAGATGTTTTTTTCCTTGTCATCGTTCCCTAACCAACATAGTATAACAATGATTAACATAGTATTTACATTGCATTGGGTTTTGTAAGTAATTTAGAGATGATTTAAAGTATACTGGGAGGATGTGCAAGGGTTCTATGCAAATACTATACCATTTTATACCAAAGACTTGAACATCTGTGAGTTTTGGTATCTGTGGGGAGTCCTGGAACCAATCTTCCTCAGATACCAAGGGATGACTGTAGATTATCTGAAATAATCTATTGAGAGACCCCTCTTACACACCTGCACTGCAGCTTATCCCCCTTCAGTCACACAAACCCATGGGTACAAAACATTAACGCACACAAACACCAAAACAAAGAATCGGCCAGAGTGGTTGACAGGGTAAGCAAATTGCTTCCTAATCTAATACACGAAACCAGCCTTGCCACACCTAAGTAAACACTCTGTTCTGAGGTTGATACTGCCCTCCAGGCCACAAATGATATTGGCCTCCAAAACACAAAGCTGCAGCAAAATGCACCAAGTTCTATGGCCCAACGGGTGGGCTTTCCAACTGGGCTCTTGTGAAAAAGCAGTGCAGGTGAGGGCTGGGCTGCCAGTGGGCTCAGGCTGTCACCAAGCTGGTGCCTTTCTGGAATCTGAGGCCTGAGGCTTTGTTTCCTGGCTAGGGATATTTTCTCAGAGTTGGAAATACCCTCCCTCCCTTGCTTTCCTTCATTCCCAGCCCCTGTATATTAAATCTGCATCATTCTCAGAGCTCTCTGTGGAACTGAAACAATGCAAGAATCTGGCCGAGACTTCCTCTGCTTGCCTAACTTCTTTCGGTTTCTGTTTGGTCCAATGGAATATGAGAGAAAGATTAAAAGCAGACTGTATAAAGCAAAATGACTAAACCATTTCTTGTAAAGGGCAATTTTTTTTTTTTCAAAGAAAATCAGAAAGATTGCTTTGCCTGAAATAATTGTTACAATAAAGTATATTTTGAAATTACTTTTTTTTTTTTGGAGACAGAGTCTTGCTCTGCCTCTCAGGCTGGAGTGCAGGGGTAGAAAAATAGTTCACCGCAGCCTCAAACTCCTGGGCACAAGTGATTCTCCTGCCTCAGCCTCCCAAGTAGCTGGGACTAGAGACATGTGCTGCTGTGCCTTGCTAATATTTTTATTTTTGTAGACATGGGGTCTTGCTGTATTGTCCAGGCTGGTCTCAAACTCCTGGCCTAAAGTGATCCTCCCGCCTTGGCCTCCCAAAGCACTTGGAATACAAGCATGTGCTACCATGCCTGGCTGAATTTAATTTTTAAGTTTAATATGATCTGTTGCTCAGAAAAAATGTGGTTATTACCATACACTTAGCATGGAAGGTGGAATACGTGTGTTGATGATTACCTTTTCCTTCTATAAACACTAAGACCCACCATAAGTGCCTTCACATGTAGCATCTCATGTAATCCTCGTGAGTGACCTGCAAGACAAGCTATTTCAGACAGGAGTCTGAGAGGCTGTGACTTTGCTAACATCCAAAACCAGTTAGGTGTGAATGGAAACTCAAATCCAGATTTCCTATTGCCACATACTGTGTTCTTCCTATTACAGGACTCTGCTTAAGTACACCATCCTAAAAATGTTGCTTTTCAGTTATTTTCTAAAACTCCTCACAACCCAGAGAAGTCAAAGGCTTGTTGTAGTCCGATTTGCAATGTCAGAGCCTTCATATGTCAGGAAATATTTGGAGCGCTTGGTGGGCAGAAGGGCCTTATGTTTGTAACATTGAATTCCACAACCCCGGGCCTCCCCGCAGTCTTTGACTAGCGAAGGGTGAAGTGGAGCATAGTCATTCCTGATTCGTGGTACTCAAAGAGCCTAAGCCGGGAACTCAGATAATGGAAATGAATTATGTGATTCAATTATACTGTTCAGTTAAAGGTGAGTAATTATAGTCATCTTCGTACTTTGTAGTCTTAACCTTGTGGCATTTCCTGACTCTGACATACTTTGGCATGATTATATCTACCAGCTGGGACTATGACTCATTCCTTTGAGCTATTCTCTGCTTATTGTTCTTATTTGTGATGGGGAGCTATCTCTTTTAAATCTGCACCCAAAAGACCAATTATTATTATTTCTTTTATAGATGTAGCTTAACACAGTGCTGGAACACAGCGAATGCCCAATAAATGGTGGTTATAATAATTAAAAATCAAGGTTTGCACAGGAACCTGCTGAACAAGTGATTTTTGAAGCACTATAGTCACCTAATAACTTGGGAAAGTTGTGAACATTTTTCTTTCTTTTTTTTTTCTGAAATGGAGTCTCACTGTGTCACCCAGGCTGGAGTACAGTGGACCGATCTCGACTCACTGCAACCTCCACCTCTCGGGTTTAAGTGATTCTCCTGCCTCAGCTCCCCCAGTAACTGGGATTGCAGGGCATGTGCTGCCACACCTGGCTAATTTTTGTATTTTTAGTAGAGGCAGGGTTTTAATGATGCCCAGGCTGGTCTTGAACTCCTGACCTCAAGTGATCTGCCTGACCTCAAGTAATCCCAAAGTGCTGGGATTATAGGCATCAGCCACTGTGCCTGGCTGTGAACGTTTTTCAAGTGGCCACATCTGAAACCCAAAGAAAGAGCAAAAGAAATGATAGCCATAGCATCTTTTTATTTAACCATTTTATTTTTTCGATTATTTAGTGAAAAAGATAGATAAGGACTTTTCAAAATTAACACTCTCTTTATAAAGAATTACGATTTTGGAATAATAACGTGAACATGCTTGATTGGAAGAGCTTTGACAGGCTTCCAATCATCATCTGGTATTGATAAAACACTTCCTGAAGGGCCACTTTGAGTTGGCACCTGCCTGCTCCAGCTCCACTCCACTGCAGAGATCAAATAACTGTCTCTGGATCCCTAGTCCATCCAGTTGGTCCTGAACCATCAGGAACAAACTTGGCAGAAAATTAAACACCTAATTCTTTTTTTTTTTTTTTTTTTTTTTTTTTTTTTTTGAGACAGAGTCTTGCTCTGTCACCCAGACTGGAGTGCAGTGGTGTGATCTCGGCTCACTGCAGCTTTCACCTCCTGGGTTCAAGCAATTCTCGTGCTTCAACCTCCCGAGTAGCTGGGATTACAGGCATGCACCACCATGCACAGCTAATTTTTGTATTTTCAGTAGAGATGGGGTTTTACCATGTTGGCCAGGCTGGTCTTGAACTCCCGACCTCAGGTGGTCCGCCTGCCTCAGCCTCCCAAAGTGCTAGGATTACAGGCATGAATCACCGTGCCCAGCCTAAACACCTAATTCTTATGAGCAGGTAAGGTATGAAGTCAGTGTTAAGTGCCCAGTGAACTGTGGCCATCCAACTCCCATTGTGGGCATTTAGTTTCTGATTTCTACTCCATTTCCCTTGACTTAGACATTTCTACTACTGTGCTCCCTTTATCAAAATAGACAATCTTCGCCCAGAAAAGAGGTTGGTTGGACAATTGCATTTTAAGGGCAGGGGGAAAAGGGCAAGGTGCAGAAAACAAGGGGGCATATTGTAGACATTTAAAAAATAATAATAAAAGGAACTAAAAGTTGGTCTTCTATTATCACCACGAGCTGACCATCATCCTAAACAATGTCAGTGACAAAATGCTCCCATGCTCTGCCAAATCTTTTGTTGGTCTAAGTTCTAAACAACTGACTTTTAATAATTATAATAAGCTTATACATAAGCTTCAAAGGAGCAATTTTTATTATTGTCCTTTACACATTGTACTTTCCATGTAATCTAATTCTGAGGACTCCTCGTTATACAATTGGTCTCCAACAGGGGCACACTCAGACCCATGTTTGTAATGATTCAAAAGCATTTGAGTTCAGTTAGGGTTCAAATTTGTCTCTCTATTCCTTTGGGAGCAAATATTCTTGCATTTAACCAGGGGATTAAAAATGAAAGTGATAGAACAGTGACATGAAGAACATGATCACTTGGAGTTTTTATGTGTGTTTATAATTTTAAACAGAGAAACAATGTGAACTGCAAGATTCATTACTACAAGAGGCCAATATGTATGTATGAGTTTTTTTCTCCTTTCAAAAAATACATAAATGTAAATTAGAAAGAATTACTATATTTTTTCCTTTTATATATTTTAATAGGTATTTTATTATTTTTTATTATTATTATTTTAACAGGCTGATTATACATAAGCAGGTCAATAAAAAAATTTCAGCGTGTTTTTTTAAACATGATTATTAAACTTATTTCATGATTATTACTAAAAAATAATTGTTTTCTATGGAGAGTGTTAAAAATAGTTCACTCAAGGTCTTAAATACTCTGGCTACAACACTGAGTCCGAGCTCACACTACTTCTTTTGCACTGTGGTTTGGATTATAGGCCATTCTTTTCCCCAGTGGACTCATTCCAGTATAGGGGGAAAATATTTCTTTCCCATTGCTAGGTTCATGGTGAGGCCCTTCTGTCAAAAGACAGATTAATAAGAGAAAAGCATACAAAGTATTCAGTGTAAGTTTTATGTGGTATAGGAGCCTTCAGAAGGAAATGAAGCCCCGAAGAAGCAGGGAAACCTGTCTATTTTTATGATTAGGTTCGATGAAGAGTGGACAGTTGTGAAATGGGTGATTGGACAAAGAGGGTATGATCTAATGGTAACAAACTGGAGGAGCTTAGCAAGGCCTGTTTTGTTCAGATTCTTCTCTGTCCCCGTGTCTTCAGAGATAAAGATGTTCTTTTCCTTTGGGTATGGGGAGAGCGTCTCTGAAATGAGGGTCTCATGACCTGCTTCAGGAGGGAAGGGTGACGGGAATGTGAGAGTGACCTTCCTGCTTTTGCAGTTTGTTCAAATACCAAGGCACCTTATTTTGGGGTAGCATATTCTGAACCCCATCACCATCATTTATCATGGTCTCCTTATTCTTAGTTTATTTTCCACTGAAATACCAGCCTGCTTTGTACCAGACCTACTAGAGTTTTGACAGTTGAAGGAGTCAATGACCATATCTCCCTGACAGCAAGTATTGAGATGAAATGAAAAGTCTAGTTAATCATCTACATCTTTTGTTTACTCAAAGATAGACATCTGGTTAATTGAACATTTTTATTAGTATAATGATATGGTTGATGCTAGTCTGGTATACTTTTATCTTTCAAGTTCATTAATGGATAATAGTCATGTAGGTGTCCTTCTTATCAGTCAGTAAGAATGGTTAATGTTGGCAAAATTAGTCTCTGCTGAATAGAACCCGAATCAGCCATGACTACAGGATCCTATTTGAGCTTCCTTTAGCCAGTACTGGTTTCAAGGGCTTGATTAGAATTTGGGCGCCATGTGGTCCAATCTCAAAGTGCTTCAAATAAGTCATTGTTCAATAGAAAAATATGACTAATACCAACTTTATTTTTAACTTGTCTAGAGAAACCGTAAAAGGAGAGAAGGAAATACATCCTTAATTTATACCATATTATCTTCAAAATCTTGTTTTTCCATTTCAGCCACTCTTAAGGTGGTCTTTACAGAAATGAGCTGTCCTTCCCTATATCTCTCTCCAGCACCCTTAATTCCCAATCAATAAGCAACTCTAAACCCCAAGAAACAAAAACTCTACCATATCCAGCTCCTTTTCTTCTCTTGTTGTTTCCTGTCTCTTCCATTCCTTCTGCTCTCCAGTTCTCTTTCCATTTCCCTGATTCTGCATCATACAAGTACAGAGAGCAGAGCTAAATGAGCAAAGCCGACTTTTTAAAAAGCCTGTAGGAAGGAAAGGTATGCTGTGAACACACACAATAATGACTTTTGTCTCTAAAAGTTTCCTAGGTGTGCTGCTTTAGGAATTATACCTACATGACTGTTATACTTTGATACAGTGCTATACAAATAATATATTTAATTTTTTCCCCTTGGACAGGTAGCACTAATCAGAAGCCATCTAAGGGACTTAAACTCAACACTTGATTAATTGGACCTAATAGAAATCTACAGAATACTCCACCCATCAACCACAGGATATACATTCTTTTTATCTGCACACAGAACATATTTTAAGATTGACCACATGCTCAGCCATAAGGCAAGTCTCAATAAATTCAAAATAATTGAAATCATACCAACCATACTCTCAGAACATATTGGAATAAAAGTAGAATTCAATATCAGGAAGATCTCTCAAAACCACACATGCAAATTAAACAACTTGCTCCTGAATGACTTTTGGTAAAACAGCAAAATTAAGGCAGAAATAAAGAAATTCTTTGAAATAAATGAAAACAAATAGGCAGCACAGCTAAAATCTCTGTGATGCAGCAAAAGTAGTGTTAAGAGGAAAGTTTATGGTGCTAAATGTCTATATCAAAAAGTTAGAAATATATCAAATTAACGATCTAACATCACACCTAGAGAAACTAGAAAAACCAGAACAAACTGACCTCAAAGCTAGCAGAAGAAAGGAAATAATTAAAATCAGAGCTGAGCTGAATGAAATTGAGACCTCCAAATTCATACAAAGAATCAACAAAACCAAAATTTGTTCTTTGAAAAGGTAAGCAAGATTTATAGACCACTAGCTATATTAACAAAGAAAAAAAGAGAGAAGATCCAAATAAGCACAATTAGAAATGACAAAGGTGACGTTACAACCAATCCCACAGAATACAAAAGCTTCTCAGAGAGTATTATGAGTACCTCTACGCACACAAACTAGAAAATCTAGAGGAAATGGATAAATTTCTGGAAATGTACAATTCCCAAGATTGAATCAGGAAGAAATTGAAACACTGAACAGACCAACATCGAGTTCTGAAATGGAATCATAATTTAAAAAAAACCTACTAACCAAAAAAAGCCCTGAACCAGATGGATTCACAGTCAAATTCTACCAGATACACAAAGGAGGGCTGGTACCAATTCTAATGAAACTATTCCAAAAAAATCGAGGAGGAGGGACTCCTCCCTAACTCATTCTGTAAAGCCAGGATCACTCTGAAACCAAAATCTGACAAAGACACGATGAAAAAAGAAAACTACAGGCCAATATGCCTGATTAACATAGACACAGAAATCCTCAAAATACTAGCAAACCAAATTCAGTAACACATGAAAGAGTTAATTCACCATGATCAAGTAGACTTCATTTCTGGGATGCAAAGTTGGTTCAACATACTACACAAATCAATAAATATGATTCACCACATAAACAGAATTAAAAACAAAAACCTATATAATCATCTCCATAGATGCAGGAAGAACTTTCAATAAAATCCAACATCCCTTCATAATAAAATCCCTCAATAGATGAGTCATCAAAGGAACATAACTCAAAATAATAAGAGCCATCTACGACAAACCCACAGCCAACATCATACTGAAAGGGCAAAAACTGGAAACATTTCCCTTGAGAACTGGAACAAGAGAAGGATGATCACTGTCACCACTCCTATTCAACACAGTACTGGAAGTACTAGCCAGAGCAATCAGGCAAGAGAAAGAAACAAAAGGCACATAAATAGAAAAAGGAGGTCAAACTATCTCTCTTTGTGGATGATTTGATTCTATACCTGGAAAACCCAAAGACTTTACCAAAAATCTCCTGGAACTGATAAATGACTTCAGTAAGTTTCAGGATACAAAATCAATGTACAAAAACCTGTAGCATTTCTATACACCAGTAACATTCAAGCTGAGAACCAAATCAAGAATGCAATCCCATTTATAATAGCCACACAAGAAAATAAAATACCTAGGAATACATCTAACCAAGGAGGTAAAAGATCTCTACAAGGAGTACCACAATACACTCTTGAAAGAAATCATAGATGTCACAAACAAATGGAAAAGCATTCTATGCTCGTGGATTGGAAGAATCAATATCATCAAAATGGCCATATTGCCCAAAGCAATCTACAGGCTCAATGCTATTCCTATCAAACTACCAATGTTGTTTTTCACAGAATTGAAAAAAACTATTCTAAAATTCATGTGGAACCAAAGAAGAGTCCAAATAGCCAAAGCAATCTTAAGCAAAAGAATAAAGACAGAGGCATCACTTACTTGACTTCAAACTATACTAAGGCTACCACAACCCAAAGAGAATAGTACTGGTACAAACACAGACACATAGACCAATGGAACAGAATAGTGAACCCAGAAATAAAGCTGCACACTTACAGCCTCCTAATTGTCCACAAAGCTGACAAAAACAAGCAATGGAGAAAGGACTCCCTATTCAATAAATGGTACTGGGATAGCTCGCTAGCCGTATGCAGAAGAAAGAAACTAGACTCTTTCCTTTCATCAAATAAAAAATTAACTCAAGATGGATTAGAAATTTAAATGTTACTACATACCCACAAAAAATAAAAATAAAAATAAAAATAGACAAAAATTTTTAAAAGTTTTAAATATAAGACCTCAAACTACAAGAATCCTAGAAGAGGCCAGGCTCGGTGGCTCACAAGTAATCCCCGCACTTTGGGAGGCCGAGGTGGGTGGATCACAGGGTCAGGAGCTCGAGACCTGTCTGGCCAATGTGGTGAAACTCCGTCTCTATTGAAAATACAAAAATTACCCAGGTGTGGTGGCGGGTGCCTGTAGTCCCAGCTACTTGGGAGGCTGAGGCAGGAGAATCACTTGAACCCGGGAGGCAGAGGTTGCAGTGATCCGAGATCACACCACTGAACTCTAGCCTGGCCAACAGAGAGAGACTCCGTCTCAAAAAAAAAAAAAAAAAAAGAAAAGAATCCTATAAGAAAACTTAGAAACACTCTGGACATTGGACATGGAAAGAATTTATGATTAAGTTCTGCACAGCAATTACAACAAACCAAAAATTGACAAATGGGACCTAATTAAAGAACTTCTGCATAGCAAAAGAAACTATGAACAAGGTAAACAGACAACCTACAGAACAGGAGAAAATATTTACAAACCATGCATCTAACAAAGGCCCAATACTCAGAACCTATAAGGAGCTTAAATGATTGAACAAGCACAAAATAAATGACCCCATTAAAAATGGACAAAAGACATGAACAGATACTTCTCAAAAGAAGACATGCAAGCAGCAAACAAACATATTAAAAAAAATGCTCAATATCACTAATCAGAGAAATGCAAATCAAAACCACAATTAGATACCATCTTACATCAGTCGAAATGGCTATTATTAAAACATCAAGAAACAACAGATGTTGGTGAGGCTGTGGAGAAAAGAAACACTTACACACTATTTGTGAGAATGTAAATTAATTCATCCACCATGCAAAGTGGCTTGACGATTTCCCAAGGAACTTAAAATGGAACTACCATTCGACTCAGCAATCCCGTTACTAGGTATATATCTAAAAGAAAACAAATTGTTCTCAGAAAGGACATGTGCACTTGTTTGTTCATTGTGGCACTATTCACAATAGCAAAGACATTGAATCAACATAGGTACACATTCAATGGCAGGTTGGATAAAGAAAATGTAGTATATATATACATATCATGGAATGGCATGCAGCCATAAAAAAGAACAAAATCATTCCTTTGCAGCAACATGGATGCAGCTGGAGGCTATTATACTAAGTGAATTAACCCAGGAACATAAAACCAAACACTGCACATTCTCACTTGTAAGTGGGAGCTAAGCACTGGGCACTCCTGGACATAAAGATGGGAACAGTAGGCACTGCAGACACTAGAGCAGGGAGGGAGTGGGGAAGAAAGGGTTGGAAAACTATTGGGTACTATGCTCAGTACCTGGGTGATGGGATCATTCATATCCTAAACCTCAGCATCACACAACATACCCAGATGACAACCCTGCACATGTACCCACTGGATCTTAAACAAAAGTTGGAAAAAAAAAAGATCAACAGGCACAGGGAACTATAATGTTTGAGACTGATGACAGACCAAAATGCCTTAACAAGTCACTTGATTCAGGCCTCACTCAGCTTCAAGTCATTTCCATTTAATGGCTGCTCCGAGGCCTGTGCAAAGTGGTTCTCTGGTCTCAGTCCAGTCATTGGTGGTCAACTGCCCATGACCAATGGCCTTATTGTTTCACTGTGATGTGTTGGTTGCTGAGCTGTGTCAAATCTGCTTTCCTATTTCTCCTGTAAATATGAGCTCAGGTACTGCACTGTGGTTGTGGGGAGAAGTTTAGGAGCGGAAAGGACATTTTAAAATGTAAAATTACTATTGGCTATTGCTTGTTTTTTGCTCCAGGGGACCGGAAAAACAAGCTCAACCAGTGTCAAACTCCAAGAAGTCTATGAAGCTGCATGTTAATGGCTCAGGCCAGGTGTAATAAATTGCCAGGAACAGGGCATTTCCAGGTTGTTGTGGATTCTGAGGGAAAGTGGCATTTTCACAGGCTCCTGATTATTCTGAAATGGAGTGTTTTCAGACATGCTAAGGAAATATACAACTGCACTTTCCATAGGCTAATCTTTCCAAAAGGGTGTCTAGTGTTATGGCTGGAGATGTTTTGTCTTAGTTGCTGTGATGGTTTTCTGATGAGTGAACTTTCTCTTTTTTCCTTTTCTCCAATTTCATAGCCCAGTTTACTAGTTCACTTCCTATTGCACATTCACTCTGTCGAATGCAGTTTCAGATGACTGGCATTTTGTCTTGATCAAAGCTAAGAAGGATTTTATGTTTGCTCTGTTTACTAGTTCCAAGTCAATGCGGTAATTTTTAGGAGATAGTAGAGAATCAGCCAGATACACAGTTCTTCACTTAATTGGAGACCATGAACCCAACTGTGTGGACCCCAGGAAGTCCCAATGCAGGAATTATTAAAAGAATATGAATTTAGATGATAAACCCAGGACAAACTGATACAGCTTATTCCAGGGCTGGTCTATTCTTTCTGAAAGCAGAACTTCATCTAGTAACTCAAGTAAAAATCAAGTAAAAAGGGGAGTCGATTTTTTCCATTTGTTTCCCCATTTTCATTTTCTCTGGAGTCAGTGACCTGTGGGCTTCTTTATGATCCTTGAGTTGGAGGGACCCAGGGGCCACAGTCCTGGTGCCCTCCTCCTCTCAAGAAAATCTCTCAGGTCAATAACCTTTTATTTCTGACCTTTTAACCGGCTCTAGTGGGCCATGAAAACCTAAATGCCATTCTTTTGGATTCCTGGGAAGCTCCAAGTCTCTTGAATCCAATTCTCTAGGGGAGTTTTACTCCCATATATTCAGGTCATTGATCCTGCAATAACAGCCCCAAGTCATTTGTGCAAGTCACTTCTCCAGGGAAGGAAAAGCTGCTGCTGAATAGCATCAACGATGATGTCACTAGATAGCTATAGTCCTCTCCAAAGTCATGAAGCTCTCGTTTCTAGGGGCTGGGAGACTTGGAGAAGCATTAGTAATAGGATGCAGATTGCCATCTTAGTGGAAAAGCTTGAAAGACAGATCAACAAGACAAGTTGCTGCTTATTCTGAGATGTATTGAAATTTTTATCCAGAGATCCTGTGGGCAGCACATGGATCTTAAAATAAGAAAGTAGATAGCACCTGTTCTCCAATGTGCTTCTGGTGCCCACGTTTTGACTTGACATGATTTGGATAGAAACATTACAGGCAATGACAATGGCTTGCCAGAAATATTTGAATACAACTTGAAGTTTCTGCACAAGGCTGACCTGCAAAACAGTAAGAGCCGAAGTCAGACTGGGGAAGTATGGGTCTACTGTTCTCTAAGGAACTTTGAAGTCCCACCCTAGGCAGGTGGTCTTTTCTATAAAACTTGATTAAATCACCAGTCATGTCGTTTTTAGAGAATTAAGTATCCTTTTTTGAATTAGGAAACTGATATTTTACTTGAACAATTCCAGAGACCTTGACTGAGGGTCAACCAATACCTGGATTCTAGCCCTGGCTGTGTCAGTGTTTAGCTGTACCATCTTGGACTTTTAAATTCACTTTCTTATAATTTCTGCATCTGGGCAATGGGGACACCATTATCAGCATGCCTATTTCATAGGGTTGTTGTAGCAACCAGTAATAGATGTGAAAATGCTTTGACAATAGTGAAAGCAATTATGCTCATTGTGTCCTTAGAATTTATTCAAACTTTTCTTGACAATGCCTTGGGGAAATGAGTTTCAAAAGTAGGCTACTCACCATATACGTGATACTTCTTCACCAATCTGCCAATTTTAGGGAGGGCGTAAGGTAGGAGGGTGGCAACACTTAACTTTGTGTTTTTCAGGCCTTAGTGTGAACTTTATACAGAATGTCTCTTTATCATTTTATTTATCAAGAAGGCTTATTTTTTAAAATATGAGATTTTGCAGCTAAATGGCTGAGAAATAAGCTGATGAATATAAACTTTATAATTCAACAGTTATCTCCATGTTTATAGCATCAATCATACATTTATTTTATTCCACACCAAGATACTGAATGAAGAGTTTAGAGTTTATGTAAATCTTATGTAAATCATTCATCTTCCCTAATGCATGTTGGCTACCCTGCTGTGTGAGATGTGACTTCAGTTCTTTGCTTCTACTTTATAAACATAAGAGAAACAGAAAATTATTTAGTAAAGGCATTATTAGCAGGACAGCAGTGATTTTGGTTGAATCACTGCTGGGCTTGGCAAATTAATTTTTGCCTGCATGGTAGGTAGGTTCATATTTAGTAAATGATTTGTGGCTCTCAACAAGTGAGGGGCTATTGTTAATTTGACCAGACTGTTAAACCTCATTTCATTAAAATATGTAGTCCTCTGATTCCCTTAAATCTTTGCCTCAGGCTTTTCTTCTATGCCAAACAAAATGGTTGCTTCTGTTGTTGAAATGACTGGTAAATGACAAAAGAACTCTCCTGTGGTAAAATGACATTGCAGTTAGATATATTATTTTCATCTAATTTAGGTTATACTATTTCATTAAATTTCCTAAGAACTCTTTACAAATAAATCTATATTTAAATATGTCAACAATCCTCACATTTTTGTTGTAAAATATTAAAATAACACTGAAAAGCTCCTGAAGGAAGCACTAAACATGGAAAGGAGCAACCAGTACCAGCCACTGCAAAAACATGCTAAATTGGAAAGACCATTGATGCTAGGAAGAAACTGCATCAACTAACGAGCGAAATAACCAGCTAACATCATAATGACAGGATCAAATTCATACATAACAATATTAACCTTAAATGTAAATGGGCTAAATGCTCCAATTAAAAGACACAGACTGGCAAATTGGAAAAAGAGTCAAGAACCACCAGTGTGCTGTATTCAGGAGACCCATCTTACGGGCAGAGACACACATAGGCTGAAAATCAAGGGATGGAGGAAGATCTACCAAGCAAATGGAAAACAAAAAAAAGCAGGCATTGCAATCCTAGTCTCTGATAAAACAGACTTTAAGCCAACAAAGATCAAAAGAGACAAAGAAGGGCATTACATAGTGGTAAAGGGATCAATTCAACAAGAAGAGCTAACTATCCTAAATATATATGCACCCAATACAGGAACACCCAGATTCATAAAGCAAGTCCTCAGAGACGTACAAAGAGACTTAGACTCCCACACAATAATAACGGGAGACTTTAACACCCCACTGTCAACATTAGACAGATCAATGAGACAGAAAGTTAACCAGGATATCCAGGAATTGAACTCAGCTCAGAACCAAGTGGACCTAATAGACATCTACAGAACTCTTCACCCCAAATCAACAGAATATACATTCTTCTCAGCATCACATTCCAAATTTGACCACATAGTTGGAAGTAAAGCACTCCTCAGCAAATGTAAAACAACAGAAATTATAACAAACTGTCTCTCAGACCACAGTGCAATCAAACTAGAACTCAGGATTAAGAAACTCACTCAAAACCACTCAACTACATGGAAA
>NW_012099654.1:4105919-4124226 GCF_000951045.1 Mandrillus leucophaeus
TTTTTTTTCCCCTCTATGGTTTGGAAGTTATGTATTATATTTCTATCATTTGAGTGTTTACCCTTACATTTTTTTTTTTTTTTTTTTTTTTTTTTAGTCTTGTTCTGTCGCCCAGGCTAGAATGCAGTGGTATGATCTTGGCTCATTGCACCCTCTGAAGAAAGCAAGTCTTGAAAGGATCAATTTCCCAGTAAAACTGAATCACTCTAAAATGCTTAAGGATACTTTTTTTGAGACAGAGTCATGCTCCGTCACCCAGGCTGGAGTGCAATGGGGTGATCTCAGCCCACTGCAACCTCTACCTCCTGGGTTCAAGCGATTCTCCTGCCTCAGCCTCCAGAGTAGCTGAGATTACAGGCGCCCACCACGACGCCTAGTTAATTTTTGTATTTTTAGTAGAGATGGGGTTTCACCGTGTTGACAAGGCTGGTCTCGAACTCCTGACCTCAGTGATCCACCCGCCTTGGCCTCCCAAAGTGCTGGGATTACAGGTGTGAGCCACCGTGCCCAGCCTCCCCTCTTTTCTCTATCTATTTACATTTATATGTGTATATGTGCATATAAAAAAGTATATTTTGTTTTTATTTTGGGTATGTGTGTATATATTTTAGCATACATGGGGTTATGTTTGCTTTTCAACTTGCTCTTTATTCCCTGAATATGTTTTGGAGATCTTTCCAAGTTTCTACCTGAGGATCTATATCATTTTTAAAACTACTAGCTGGTATTCTAAAATATAGGAGTACAATTTATTATGGTTTCATAGACTTCTTTTAATTTTTTTTATTAGAAACAATACTACAATGAATATACTTACACAGGCCAAATTTATAAGTGGAAATTTTGGGTAGAAGGGTATGAAGATTTTTGTTTTCTAGAACGAAGGGAAAGGTAGTAGTAAGTTACATGTTGATTATGGTGTATCTATTTTGTTTGTGATAAAAGATATTTTGGTTTCTATTTCTATTTTCATAATCATTTCCTCCTGAGTCCCCTTTGGAGGCTATACCTGTCCTCATCTATAGTTGACGAATATGCTATTACTCAAAATAATTCTGTCCCAGGAGCACATGGGTTACAGGGCCTTGGACACTGAACAATGCACAGAGACACCCAAATGAACAGTCCTTTGGAAAGAAAGCTGCTTTGCATAAAATTACCCTGGCCTTGGAGAAAGCCAGAGAATGTTTTGTTCTCCCCATTATGAGTTGGCAGAGGTGGCTGAGGATGAGGCAATGGGGGAGGTAGGCCATGTATAAAATCTTCTCAGGAGCTAATGCGGACTGGGTGATGAAAGGCCTGGCTTCTGGGTGGAATGAAAGCCCTACTCAGAGGACAGGGTTTTGTGGTCTCCATGCCCCAGGGGTGGTTTTGTGGTCTCTGTGCCCCAGAGTGAGGCACCTAAGTCTCCTGGTACCAGCCAAGTGGTAACTGTGGTTACAGACTTCCTCTTTGAGAAAAAAGGAATGCAATGCTAAGGTGAGTCCTTTCTCTCCTTTCCAATGGAATATTTAAATTATGTTCACCTTTGATAAGAACATTTCTGACAATATAGCGGGTCAGTGAAACCCATATTTCTAAGTAGAAAGCGTAATAGATAAATCCAAGGCAAGAAAATATACAATTATCTATTTGCAATTATAATTATGTAGTTATCTACTTGCATAATAGATAAATCGAAAGCAAGGTTGAGAGTGTATAAGGTGAAAATGGCAAAATCAAGACAGCTGATGATAAATATAATTATGGTCAGGCATGGTGGCTCATGCCTGTAATCCCAGCACTTTGGGGGGCTGAGGCAGGGATATCACCTAAGGTCAGGAGTTCGAGACCGGCCTGACCAACATGGTAAAACCCTGTCTCTACTAAAAATAGAAAATTATCTGGGTGTGATGGCACATGCCTATAATGCCAGCTACTCGGGAGGCTGAGGCTGGAGAATCGCTTGAGCTCAGAAGGTGAAGGTTGCAGTGAGCCAAGATCGTGCCATTGCACTCCAGCCTGGACAACAAGAGGGAAACTCCATCTCAAAATAATAATAATAATTATTATTATTATACTAGCTCACATGCATTGAACATATACCATGGACCAGGCACTGTGTATTATTGCTTCATAGCTCATTTCATCCTCCCAGCAACCTTATTATCCCATTTTATAGGCAAAGAAACTTGTGCTCAGAGAGGATGCAGAACCAGATCAAGGTCACATGGCTGGTGAGTGGTAGAGTCAGGCTTTGTATCCAGAGCATAAACTCTTAACCATTATTGTGTTTATAATTCTCTACACTCTTGCCTCATGGTGTTCTTTTTAAATTTTCTAATTTAAATTTTTTATTTCCATAGGTTTTTGGGGAACAGGTGGTGTTTGGTTACATGAATAAGTTCTTTAGTGGTGATTTCTGAGATTTTGGTGCACCCATCACCCAAGCAGTATATACTCTACCCAATTTGTAGTCTTTTATCCCTTACCCTTCTCCCACCCATTCCCCTGAGTCCCCAGAGTCTATTGTGTCATGCTAATGCCTTTGCATCATCATAGCTTTGCTCCCACTTATGAGTGAGGACATACAATGTCTGGTTTTCCATTCCTGAGTTACTTCACTTAGAATAATGGTCTCATTGCATTCAGGTCATTGCGAATGCCATTATTTCATTCCTTTTTATGGCTGAGGAGCATTCCGTGGTTTAAATATACCACAATTTTTCTATTCATTTGATTGATGGGCATTTGGGCTGGTTCCAAATTTTTGCGATTGCAAATTGTGCTGCTATAAATATGTGTGTGCAAGTATCTTTTTTGTATAGTGATTTCTTTTCCTCTGGATGGATACCCAGTAGTGGGATTGCTGGATCAAATGGTAGTTCTACTTTTAGTTCTTTAAGGAATCTCCACACTGTTTTCCCTAGTGGTTGTACTAATTTACATTCCCACCAGCAGTGTAAAAGTGTTCCCTTTTCACCACATCCCCACTATTGATTTTTTGATTATGGCCATTCTTGAAGGAGTGAGGTGATATCACATTGTGGTTTTGATTTGCATTTCCCTGATCATTAGTGTTAAGCATTTTTTCATATGTTTGTTGGCCATTTGTATATCTTCTTTTGAGAGTTGTCTATTCTCATTTGGTGTTCTGAGAGAGAAAGTTTTTTCTCTTCTCTTTTGAGACGGAGTTTTGCTCTTGTTGCTCAGGCTAGAGTGCAATGGCTCAATCTCAGCTCACTGCAACCTCCTTCTCCCAGGTTCAAGTGATTCTCCTGCCTCAACCTCCTGAGTAGCTGGGAGTACAGGTGTGTGCCACCACGCCTGGCTAATTTTTGTATTTTTAGTAGAGACGGGGTTTCACCATGTTGGCCAGGCTGGTCTTGAACTCCTGACCTCAAGTGATCCACCCCCCCTTGGTCTCCCAAAGTGCTGGGATTACAGGCGTGAGCCACTGCATGTGGCTGAAAGTTTTTCTGCATAGATTGTTCGTGTACCCCAAATTCCTGACTTCTTTCTCAGCAGGATGAGCTGGGGTGTACCTAAAGTTCTCCAGGCTGTAAACTCAAGGGAAGGACAAACCAATTCTGGTCCAAGTAGCAGATGAATTCCTTTAGAGGAGAAAGATGATTTCCCAAGCTGTAATACCTTGATAAAAATATACCTCAAGTCCAACCCTCTTAGCAACAATTTTATTCATTAAGCAAGCTTCTGCTATTATTATTCTTTTGTTGTTGTTGTTTTTGAGACAGAGTCTCACTCTGTTGCCCAGGCTGGAATGCAGTGGCACGATCTCAATGATCTCAGCTCACTGCAACTTCCACCTCCTGGGTTCAAGGATTCTCATGCCTCAACCTCCCAAGTAGCTGGGAGGTGCATGCCTCCGGGTGCATGCCAACACACTTGGCTAATTTGTGTATTATTAGTAGAGATGTGGTTTTGCCATGTTGGCCAGGCTGGTCTCGAACTCCTGGTCTCAAGTGATCCGCCTGTCTTGATCTCCCAGATTGCTGGGATTACAGGCATGAACTACTGTGCCTGGCCTTCTGCTATTATTTTGATTTTCCTACTGGGAACAGAAGGCTCTATGAGGTTAACGTGAGAAGTTTGGTCATTTTGGCCATTATGTTTATTCCTAAAGTAATACACTAGAATTTTGGATTGCTGGCCAATCTCCTGTGATTTCAGTGAAAATGACATAGACAGCATTCAGAGCAAGGAGAGAAAGAGGAAAGGGGTGTAGAGGAACACACTTCTCCCCTTGACCTGAGACGTAGGACGACTGGTAGCCAGAGTCTTCCTGGTCTTGAAGAGAACCTGCTGTCGATTGGTCTGGGGGCTGCTCTGTTTCCCTGGGAGCTGTTGGCCACTCTCATTCTATAGACTGGACTTGGAGAGTGACTCTGCATTCATTTACCAGCTTGTGCTTCAGTTTCGTGTGTATTTTAATTGACTTCCATTTCTTTCCACCCACTATTTTGACTCCCTTTGCTCTCTTACTATTCTCAGAGAACCTGAGTAATCACATGTAAAAATAAAATTACTGCTCATGGGGATGCCACCTTTAGATGTGGGGGCTGGGGATGACTGATAGCTATAGGCCATTTTAAGGGCCACAGCATCCACTGCTCATTTGTAAAAACTGACTTTCCTGCCAGTTTCCTGCCAGAACCAATTCAAATCAAAGTGTCAGTTTCTTGACTAAAATAACATTTTTTTTTTCCTTTTGCAAAAAGAGGTTTTCTGCAAAAAGATGGAGTCAGTCAGTGCCTTCTCGTGCTCCCGGGGAGATGGAAAAGCAGTGTGCTCTTCGACACTGCAGGAAGAGATAATTACTCCTCCCAGCCCTAGCCCCTCCTGGATTCTGCTCTTGACTGTGCCCAAGACCGAGTGGAGCAGAGACCCACGCTGGCAGCCCCTGGGGGCACACGCTCCAGGTCTCCATGGGAGCTTTGAAGTCCCAGCAGAAGGGCTCCAGCCGCACATTATTGGAAAAGGCCAGGGCTCTGGTCAGAGTGACACAACCTCTTAATCCTCTCCTTACATTCCCGTGACACCCCTCCAACACACATACACACATATGTACACATGCACACACACTCACATGTGCACACACATATAGGCACACACATTCACAATACAAACATATACACAAATACACACTCACACGCATGTGCCCCTCCACATACACACTCTCACACACCTTTGTGCACACATATATACACATGTACACATACAAACACTACTCTAAGTAGGACTCAAGGCCGCATTTGTGATGATGTTGTATAAAACAAAGCAAATTTATTTTCCATTGTACTCTAGGTAAACCTATACAACCTGACTTCATTTAGGTGCAAGGACATAAACAGCCTGGAATTTATCTTCTTAGTTGTACCATCAGGTTATTAAAGATCTTTCAAGCAGATGCCATTGTTGAATCACATTCACCAAAAAAAAGATCAAAAAATTGAAAAACAAAAAACATATTTTTTTCAGTCTGAGAAAAACTTGCTGGTTTAATTCAATTCCTTCCGCCTCGCCCCACCCTCATTTGTCATAAGTTTTATCACAAGTTCAAGAAAGAAGGCATGACTATGTTTAATCTTTCAGATGACTGTTTCTTTGCAATTCCTTCAAACCTTAACAATTTTCCATTATGTCTTCCTTACCAAGATAAATGAAGGTGTATAACAAGCCTAAAGGGGTTGAGAAGTCTGGGAGGTGAGAGAGAGTGGGGAGAGAGAAAACTAGAAATGAACCAAGCTGAACACGCAGGCTAACTTAGGTGCCTTGTCTTAGATTTAACAGCAGGTCACCATGATTTACAAGTTAAGATCTCATTCCCTGCATCTTATATCCCCAAGACATGAGGAATGGAAGGAATGAAAATGTCATTTATTTCTTACCTCAATGACTTATAGATTTTTAAGGAGGTTCTCTTGGACCTCAGAGCAAGTTGCCCTTGACAGATGACTTTGCTACTGTATTTGATTTCACATTCCCACTAAGGAGTGCCAAGCAAAATCTGTTATGTTTTAAATTGCCATATAATTTCTGCCCCCTTCCCTCTACTCCACCAACATGCCAAACTAAAAGTAAATCACGCCAAAGTCTTTTAACCACACTCTTTAAATTGAAACAAGCATAAGGGACATTTGTCAAGCAGACATCTGGGCCCACGGTTTAGGAAGAAATTTACCAGGTAATGTTCAATTTTCCTTGACAAAGCACGGAGTCCGGCCCATTTGAGAGAGCATTCCAGGGCGATCTGAGGTGGCTGTAGTGCTTCCTTTTGCATCTGATATAGACAAATGACCTGCGAGAACACAAAAGGCTTTTAAAACGATCTAGTCATCCACCGGGTCAATTGAATCATCGAGTGTAGATGCTGCCTCCACCATATGGTCCAGGTCCAGCTGATGCAGCTTACAGAAATAGCCTCTGAACCTAAGGTGACTGAAGATGAAAAGAGAAAAAGAAGAAACAAATCTTAAAAATCAGGCTTAGTTCTTTCTCTCTTGAAGTTTCTGTACTGGCCAACCTGAGGAAGAGATTTTCCGGAAAAAAGTAATCTCATGTCCTGCAGGCAAGGAAGATGGTTATTACGAAGTCATTTTGCTTTCTTTTTCTCTTCCTTCCCTTTCTTCCTCCTTCTCCTCTTTCTGCTCTTCCTCTTCCCGCCCCCTTCATCTCTTTCTCTCTGTATTTCTCCCTCCCACTCTCTTCCTTTCCTTCTTTCAGGACATAGGAGAGCTTTGGTTACACAGAAGGCACCAATACTTTTTGCTCTTGCTTGATTTGGGTGAGGAGAATGCCTGGGCAGACAGAGGCAGTGTGTCCTGTGGGAATAGTGGCAGTAGCAGGATCTCTGAAGGAGGTTGTCCTGCGCCGCTCTGCAGGAGAAGGAGAAGCCAGAAGGGTGGGAGGGAAATTCCAGAAGACCGATCAGTCTCTTGCTGCGAAAGGAGACGAAGAGGGCTGAGAAGCGAGCCATCCGAGAGGAACTTCAAGAGCTGGATTTCTGGGCCAAGAAATCCTTAAAATCCAAATAGGGGAGGTTTTCTAGGGAGACTGTGGATATAGCTTCTGAGGGGAAGCTATTGTGAACATGGAATTTAGAACCAGATAACAGCATTGTTCCTGTTTAGAGTGTATTACCCACAGCGCCTTGTGTCTGATGAGGACAGTAGTAGAATTTCAAAAATTCCCCTGAAACGAATCAGTTGGCTAACATCTGGCAGGCCGTGGGGCACATGCGATTAGAAGTGAGGAAAAAAATGTTAACGTGTCTCATATTTTTATGGAGTGAGAGTGGGTCTCCACCTCATTTCTAGCTTTCCCTCCCTCCTTTGAGGGCAAAGAGTGCAACACTGAAGGGCTGAGAAACACAAAGATCATGCAGTAACACAAACACATTTATATTGGTTTCCTGGCCTCAAGAAAGGGGATTTCTGGGTGTCAAAACCTGGCTTTCTTAGGGGTCTCTGAAAAAAAGAAGAAAATGCCTAGCGTATTTTAAAACCTTTAATCCTGGAATATTTCAAACACATACACAAGTAGAGCACAGTATACTGACCCCATCTCCTCATCCTCCAGAGTCAGCAGCGATTCACATGAGCAGACAGCGCTTCACTCACTCTCCGCCCCTCGCTGCCCACCCCTAACAGGATTATCTTGATGCACATCCCAGACATCATATTATTTAATCTGTAAATACTTTACTGTGTGTCTCTAAGAGCTATGACTTTCTTTCTCTCCTTTTTGAACATGCCCACAGTATCATTATCACGCTTAAAAAATTCCGACAATAGTTCCTTAATATCATCCACATTTCATGGATTTTTTGACTTAATTGGTTTGGGAACTTCCAGGCTGGTGGGGAGGGGCACCCTGATGGGTCATTGGGCACCATGTCAATGCTGCTATTATGTAGCATCCATAGGTATAATTAGGCCTATGACCTTTTCAGATCCAGACAGCAACTAATGAAAATGCAGAGCAAAGGAAAAGAAAAATGTCCTGACTTAGCAGCAGTAATTCCCCTCAGGCATTGCCTTTTCCTCCTCTTATGCCATGACCAGTTACGATTTCACAATTCCCCCATTCCATCCCTGTTCCTGTGCTGTCTAATCAGTTACAAAGCAGCACAGCCTTTGACGGCATTGTGGTGTTTCAAAGACAATCTTTTTCTATTTCTAAGTGTATCCCTTGGGTGCCAGCCATTGAACTCTAGACAGTTTTCAGATTGGGCTGTAATGATGGTGTGGGGTCAGTGACCAAGATTTGGGGAGAACACTAATGTTTCTTAGAGTTAAAAAAGAGACAAGTGAGGACAAGGAGGCCTTTGTTTCTGACGTAGCGTCACTTCAGCACAGAAGAAAATGGCAAGGATTGAACCCTGAGCGTAGAACTTTCTTTAGCATCTTGGGCAGAGATAGCAAATCAACTGATTGTGGCTGGGACAAAATGTTTCTTTACTTCCAGTCTTCACAAGAGAGGTGGATCATGCTGACCATTATTTGGTGTCCACATTGAGTGTGGAACTATAGCAATTAATTCAAAAGCTCTTTAGACTACTGTTTGTGGGTTCGTTTATTTTTTCCAATTTTTAGGTACAACCGACATCTAAGAGCAATAATTGCCACATGAATTGAAATGGCCCAGCAATTGCTCTGTGTTGCAGAATGTAAATTTGAAGAAAGGCCTTCGATTCTTCTTCTATAGTTGCAGCTGTGGGCTGCAGTAGGGCTTTGTCTGTCTCCCTAATGCATTAGGAACATGATCATTATCACATTCCTGACACAGAGTGGTTCCATGTCTGTGCTATCAGGTAGAGCAGCGGGGAGATAACGTTGCCTTTTGTGTCCCCATGATAGGCCCAGACATGCTCCTCTGTGGTAGCCAACTCAGCTGGCCCTCCTCAGGGACTGTCTGGCAGGACGGGATGTGTCCCTTTTCTTTTTTACCTCAAAATGGACCTATTTGGGTTAGATTTCCTAGACCTTCGCTCTCTGTAGGTTGGATATTCAATGCGAGTAATCACTTCAACACATTTAGCAGCCTTCTCCTACTAAACATGAGGTTTGCAATTCAGTGTGATAAACCAAGAAATAAGCAAGATACAGATTTTTGTGTTCAAGGAATTTAAAATCTTAGTGACAATGAGGCCTGTCCACAGATGACCTAATCCAATCTGATCCAATGTCCTGTTGGTTTTATCTCTTAGATGCCACTAGGATCTGTCCATATACACATCTAGATGTGTGACCTAATCCAATCTGATCCAATGTCCTGTTGGTTTTATCTCTTAGATGCCACTAGGATCTGTCCATGTTTCTCCATAGCCATAACCTTCTCTGGCCCAAGTCACCATCATCACTGACTTGGAGGCTTGCAATGACCTGCATGTGGTCTCTGTGCATCCGTCCTTCCCTGTCTACAGTCCCATGTCCTCTGTATAGTGGAGAAAGCCACCTTTTCAAAATGGAAATGGTGATAAGTCACTCCTAGGCTTAGAGACTAAAGATTAAAATTCTTACCAAGGCTGCTTTCAAGGCCCCTCTCACTCTTTTGGCCCCTTTCGTTTATCTCCACTTCAGCCTTCCTCTGTGTTCTGCAGCTTCTGGGCCATCTTTCAGCCCTCCTCACCAGGTTGCCTGTGCCACAACTCCGCCTTCCATGAGGTTCCCCTCTGCCTGGTGAACTCTTCCCTCCCATCTGCCTAATTAATTTCTAGGCATCCCTCAGCTCTCAGCTCAAACATCACTCCCCAGGGACCATCCCAGAGAGCCACATAGCACCCTGCTCCTCTCCTCTGCAGCAGTGATCACACCTGTCATTTGACACTTACTGTGGGGTGACTAGATATCTGTCTCTCCGTGCTCGTTGGAGTGTAGTCAGTGTGCAGCACAAGGACAGGGACCACTGCTTTGTTCACCATTGCATCCCTCGTGCCCAACACAGTAGCTGGTGTATGGTTTGTGGAATGGATAAATGAAGCAAAAACCCTAGCTCGGGGTAGAAGTCATACTGAGAAAGATGGAATGGTGACTGTCGAAATGGAAGGCAGAGAAGGGAGGGAATGGAGAGGTGAGAGAGACTTTGTGGTGGCAGAACTGAGGTGACTTGGAAATCACTAAAGGTAAGAACTTGAAGATGATTTTGCATTTCCAGGCTTGTTGGCTGTTTCCCCATAATGTGTTGCTCAGCACACCTGTCCCGTGAGTTAATTCATAAATGGGAAAAGGGTTCCTTGGACAAATACATTTGAAAAGTGTTCTAGTCTAAATCTTTCTTTTGGAGCTTCACAATATAAACTATTATATTAAAGACTCTTTATGGTTATAGGAAGAGAATCTATTTGACTTGAAATAAAGAAGTCAGAGGGAAGAACTGGTTGGGAGGTGAGGAGCATGGGGAAGAAAATTATCTTTTCTGATCTGTTGAGTAAAAATGCCAGTGGATTTTCAAGAGGGGATGTTAAACAGGGCATTGCCAATGTAGGTCTTCAGATGAGAGAACAGATATGTGAAAATGCTCCTAAAACATACAGCAGAATTGCTTATTCAGGCATGAACATGCCAGTCTTTTAAGGGAAAAGGCTTTCTGGAGATATAGTCCTTTTGCCCACAGACAAACTGTCTCGGAGGAAAGTTCAGGCATGGGAGCGCATTGGGAATTTCTTAAGAATCCATAGATACTTTGATGAGACTCATACTCTTTAGCAGAGTGGCATGGTCTGCTGGTTCCCTATACAATGTGCCCTCTATCTCTCTTTTTTATTTGTGGAGTATATCATTTGGGACTGCAAATGTGTCCAGGTAAGATACTGCTTACCCTAAATTCTCTTGTAGTTAGGGGTGGCCAATTAAAGGAGAAGGCAGGACTTTCTATTAAGCTCTTTAAAAGAAATCTACGCCAATGTCGATAGCGGTATTATTCACAATAGACAAAAGGTCCAAATCCATGACAGATGAATGGATAAACAAAATATGGTATCTATAGGCAACCAAATATTGTCCAGTTCTAAAAAGGAAGAAAATTCTGACATGTGCAACAACATGGATGAACCTTGAGGTCCTCACACCGAAGTAAAATATGCCAGCCACAGAAGGACAGATATTGTATCGTGCTGCTTATCTGAGGTACCTAGAGTATTCAAGTTTACAGACAGAAGTTAGAATGATGGTTGCCAGGGACTGGGGGAGAGGGTGATACGGTTTGGCCCTGTCCCCACCCAAATCTCCTCTTGAATTGTAGCTCAGATAATTCTCATGTGTCATGGGAGGGACCCGGTGGGAGGTAATTGAATCCTGGGGGTGGGTCTTTCCTGTGCTGTTCTTGTGTGATAGTGAGTAAGTCTCATGATATCTGATGGTTTTATAAAGGGAAGTTCCCCTACACAAATTTCCTGCCTGCCACCACGTAAAATGTGCCTTTGCTGGACCTTCCACCATGATTGTGAGGCCTCCCCAGCAATGTGTAACTGTAAATCCACTAAACTTCTTCCCTTTATAAATTACCCAGTCTTGGGTATGTCTTTATTAGCAGTGTGAGAATAGACTAATAGACTAATACAGAGGGGCATAGGGAATTAATGTTTATTGGGTACAGGATTTTAGTTTGGTATGATAAAAAAGTTCTAGAGATGGATGATGATGGTGGCTACACAATAATGGACATGTGCTTAATTCCACTGAACCGTACATCTAAAAATAGTTCACATATAAATTCTATTATGTATATTTTACCATAATAAAAACAACAACAACAAGAGATTTTTTAAAAATTTGGTTTTTTTGAGATGGAGTCTTGCTCTGTCGCCCAGGCGGGAGTGCAGTGGTATGATCTCAGCTCACTGCAAGCTCTGCCTCCCGGGTTCACACCATTCTCCAGCCTCAGTCTCCTGAGTAGCTGGGACTACAGGCGCCTGCCACCACACCTGGCTAATTTTTGTAGTTTTTTTTTTTTTTCAGTAGAGATGGAGTTTCACCATAGCCAGGACGGTCTCAATCTCCTGACCTCGTCATCTGCCTGCCTCTGCCTCCCAAAGTTCTGGGATTATAGGCCTGAGCTACTGTGCCCGGCCTTAAAAATTCTTAAGTTTTTTAAAAAAGAGATTCACTTAACTAGGTGGGGTGCATTTTTCTTTTTCTTCTTTCTGCCCTCATTCTAGATTTAATGACCGGTGCGCTAGCAGCCTCCTTGATCTGGAGGCAAACTTGAGTAAATAAGGAGGCAGTGCAAAGATAAAATAAGCCTGGCTCCCTAGTGACTGCAGAGACATTATATCAGTTTGGATTTCTTAGCTCTCTTTTGTGCAGAAGAGAGAAAACTGTATCTTGTTTGAACCTCTCATTTTGGTTTTCAGTGATGTACCAGTAAACGTAATCTTAATGAGTACATTCATTCTTTTATTTGTTGACTTATTATTTTATAAAACATGTATTGAACTCCTACTATGTTTGAGGCACTGGAGATACAAAAATGAAAAAAGGCAAGGCACAGAGGCTTGTACTTGTAATCCCAGCAACCCGGGAGGCTGAGATGAGAGGATTACTTGAGGCCGTGAGTTTGAGACCAGTCTGGGCACCATAGCAGACTTTGTCAATATGCAAAATAAAAAATTAAAAAAATTGGCCTGGGTTGGTGGCATGCAACTGTAATCCCAGCTACTTGGGAGGCTGAGCATGGAGGATCACTTGAGGCCAAGAGTTTGAGGTTACAGTGAACAATGATTGAATAATTGTACCACTACATTCTAGTCTGGGTGACAGAATGAGACCCTGTCTCAAAGAAAAGAAAAAAAAATAAAACAATTCTGCTCTCAAACCTCTAATCCTTGCTTTCTAAAAGGAAGAGCAATAACCAAAAAGCCTAGGCAGGACCACTGATGTGATGTCCGGTTGCTTCCTCTCTGGTAAGCTGGTGAATCATACTTTGTACAGAAATCTTTTTCGATAAAGCCTCTTTGTAAAGAATTCAACACCTTAATAACTTTCAGGGGTGAGATTTTGCCAAGTTCTTGGCTGCAGCACACGGCTGGGTATGAGTTGCACTATCTGTGACTGAGCTAATTGTATGTTGCTGATGGTATATGTATATTTATTCAATATCAACCCACGTTTATCTGAGTCCCACTTTGTACTTGCAGTGAGCAGCAATGAACAATAGGCCTGACTGAGCCGCAGTGATGGATCTTATTGCAAACCACAGGCTTTTAAAATTCCCCATTCAGTGCAGAGAGTCTTCACAGAGGGAAAGAACTAAGATCCCTATTGATAACTACAGACACTATGATGATCTCATTGTCTCTGCCTCTCTCCACCGCCAGAGTGTTTCTTAAGGTCCCTAGATAATGGTAACACTAACAGGCTTCTTTGCAGATCAGTCATTAATTTCAATTTTAAAAAGCCTTGGAAACTACATTAGAGCTCAAGGTTAGAAGAATGAAGCACTTGTACCCAAGAGTGGTTGAGGGGTAAGTGGAGAGGAATGCAGAAGCCACCTTGGGTAAGTCTCTTCTCTTCAAACCTGAGTTCCTCATTTCAGAAATAAAAGTGTCGAATGTGATGTTTCAGGGGCCTTCCAGAGCTGATATTCTGTGATTTCCAGTTATTAGTTTGCTTGAGTGAAATGGTTTACTGGAAGATTCGAAATTGTGCCTGTCTGGAATCCTAGAGCCCTGGGTCACAGGATGTTCAATCATTCATTCACTCACTCATGCATCCATCCACTGAACATTTATCAAGTACTTTCCTAATGCCTGTTCTTAGGTGCTAGATCTGTCAAGATGGATATAACACAGTTGTTACCTGAAGAAACTCAGGGTGCATCTGGTGAGGCACAAATACTTTATGAGGCACAAATACTTTATGAGGCATCTTTTAATAAAGATGAGAACACAAAGGAGGAAATACCTGTGGTAGGTGGGGAAGGTTTTCCCAAGGCAAGCAAATGAGAGTCATGAGGGACTACTCGTGTTAAGAATTTTTGTTCATTTTCTGGTTGATACAAGGGAGTGATCAAAAGTAGTTTCTAAAAGCATCTCACTTTCAAGGAGAGTTCAGGATAAGAAAGTATCCAAGGAATTGTTCATATTCATAACTTGGTGGAATGTGACAGCAGAAATTGAAGGGGCTCCCAAGAAGATTCCATGGGCTTAACAGATAATCATTCCACCTGTCTTGCACTGTTAACTTAACACAGTGACATGCTTTAACGTGTCATAGAATTCAATGTCAAATGCTCGGTTTAGGTCCTAATTTTCAATACTGTAAAATAGAATAGACGGCTAAGCTGGATGTGGCTAGAATAAATAAAAGGCCTAGGTTGAAGTTAATTAGGGAGTTGGGTATGGGGAGGGGTGCTCATAGGAGAAGGGCGATGGAGAGAGCTAAGGCTGGGGTGGTAATGTAGAGGGTGACGGTCGATGTTGAGGCTTTTAAGAGTTCTTTGGTGAAGAGTTTTATTGCGTCAGCGAAGGGTTGCAATAGTCCATAGGGGCCTACAATGTTAAGTCCTTTGTGCAGTTGTATGTAGCCTAGAATTTTTCATTCAATGAGTGTGAGAAATGCTATGGCAGCTAGTATGGGTATGATAAGAAGTAGGAGGTTGGTTACAGGCATGCTGTTATGAAGAGGAGTTGAACCTCTGGTTGTAAAGTTTTAAGTTTTATGCAATTACTGGGCTCTGCCATCTTAACAAACCCTGCTCTTGGGTAGGTGTGTGATATTAGATTAGATTGAGAATATATCATCTATAGGGAGAGGGCGCTTTGTGAAGTAGGCGCTATTTCTCTTATCCTTTCATACTGAGTGACATATAAAATAGATAGAAACTGACCTGGATTGTTCCAGTCTGAACTCTGATCATGTAGGACTTTAATCATTGAACAGACAAACCCTTGATAGCGGCTGCACCATTAGGATGTCCTGATCCAACATCGAGGTTGTAAACCCTATTGCCGATATGGACTCTAGAATAGGATTGCGCTGTTATCCCTAGGGTAACTTGTTCTGTTGGTCAAGTTATTGGGTCAATTGTGCATAGTAATTCGCTTTAACTGGTGTAGTCTTAGCATAGGTTGTTCGGAGGTTGGGTTATGCTCCGAGGTCACCCCAACCAAAATTTTTAATGCAGATGCAGTAATTTAAAGCCTGTGGGTTTATATAGTTTTGTTTGCATTAATAAATTAAAGCTCCATAGGGTCTTCTCGTCTTATTATATTATGTCCGCCTCTTCATGGGCAGGTCAATTTCACTGGTTAAAAGTAAGGGACAGTTAAACCCCCATGGTGCCATTCATGCAAGTCCCTATTTAAGGAACAAGTGATTATGCTACCTTTGCACAGTCAGGGTATCACGACTGTTAAACATATGTCACTGGGCAGGCAGTGCCTCTAATACTGGTAATGCTGGAGGTGATGTTTTTGGTAAACAGGCGGGGTTAGATTTGCCGAGTTCCTTTTACTTTTTTTTAACCTTTCCTTAAGAGCATGCGTGTGTTGGGTTAACAGTACGAGTAGTAATGGTTATTAGTTATTTATTAATATTAGTCTGTTAATTGTCAGTGAAGTATTCTGGTCTGATGTAGGCTTGTGAAGTGGAGAAAATTATTCATGTTACTTATGCTAACATTATTGCTTCTATAAAGTAATAGATTGGTCCAATGTGATGTGAGGAGTTCAGTGATGTAATTGGGATTTTAGGTGTTCAGGTGTTGAGCTTGAATGCTTTCTTAATTGATGGCTGCTTTTAGGCCAACTATGGAACTTGGGTTTTCTTACTCTGTATATAAGGTTTTGTCCTAGTGTCTAAAGAGCTGTCCCTCTTTAGACTAATAGTTAAATTTACAAGGGGATTAAGTGGTTCTGTAGATAAATTTAAAGTTGAACTAAGATTCTATCTTGGACAACCAGCTATCACCAGGTTCGGTAGGCTTGTCACTGCTACCCATAAATCTTCCCACTATTTTGCTACATAGGTGGGTGTGCTCTTTTAGCTGTTTTGGGGTAGCTCGTCTGGTTTCGGGGGTCTTGGCTTTGGTTCTCTTTGCGAAGTTATTTCTAGTTAATTCATTATGCAGAAGATATAGGGGTATGTCCTTGCTATTTTATGCTTGGTTAATTTTTTCATCTTTCCTTTATGGTACTTTATCTATTGCACTGGGGTAAAATTTCTATCGCCTATACTTTTGATTGGGTAAATGATTTAGTTGAGGTTCTTTGATAATAATATTGGTTAGGTTTGGGGCTAGAATTGGCTCAAGGTAATCAAATTATATTGAAATCTTCTGGGTGTAAGCCGAGTGCTTTGTGTTAAGCTATACCTTGATTCATCCAAGTGCACTTTCCAGTACACTTACCATGTTACGACTTATCGCCTTTATATAAATACGAAGGGAATTTAGTTAAGTTAATCTTTAAATATACTTGAGGAGGGTGACAGGCGGTGTGTGCGTGCTTTATGGCCTTATTCAATTAAGCACTCTGCTCTTAATTTACTGTTAAATCCTCCTTTTGCCCTTAGATTTCATAAGGGCTATCGTGAAATTTTCTGGGGTGGAAAATGTAGCCCATTTCTTACCATCTCATGGGCTACACCTTGACCTAACTTTTTTATGTGTGTATTTGTGCTTACTTTGTGGCCTTTACTAGAGTTTGCTGAAGATGGCGGTATATAGGCTGAGCAAGAGGTGGTGAGGTGGATTGGGGTTTATCGGTTATAGAATAGGCTCCTCTAGAGGGATGTGAAGCACCGCCAGGTCCTTTGAGTTTTAAGCTATTGCTTGTAGTATTCTGGCGAGTAGTTTTGTTAATTTAACTGCTGAAGTTTAGGACTAAGCATAGCAGGGTATCTAATCCCAGTTTGGATCTTAGCTATTGTGTGTTCAGAGATATTAAAGCCACTTTCGTAGTTCATTTTATATCAGCTAGGATTTTTACAATTGAGATGAAATTTAGCTTTATTGAGAGTAATTCTAAAACACTCTTTACGCCGGTCTCTATTAGCTCGAGTTAATCATATGGCTAATCATATGGCTGCGGTGGCTGGCACGAAATTAACCAACCCTAAGTGTTAGTATAGCTTAAACTTTTGTTTGTTGCTAAAGGTTTATCACTGCTGTTTCCCGTGGGGATGTGGCTGAGCAAAGTGTTTTGAGCTGCATTAATGCGTGCTTGATACTTACTCCTTTTGATCATAGCGATTTAGAGGATGATTTCACCGGAGTGGGGATACTTGCACGTGTAATCTTACTAGAGTTAATAGAAAGGCTAGGACCAAACGTGTCTGTTTATGGGGCAGTGTAGGTCCATCTAGACATTTTCAGTGTCTTGCTTTAGATGAGTTAAGCTGTATAAACGGGGCCAGATTGGGTTTTAGAGGGCATGTGTGCGCATAGTTGTGAAGTACTGTCTTTGGGGTTGTGGTGGTTTAGGGTATGGATCTAGTAGTGGGCGGGTATATAGGCTGAGTGAAGTCACTGTAAAGGGGGGAGTTAAATTTGGTAGGCAGCGGAATAAAACTAAAAGAAAAAAGGTGTGTTAGTTGAGGGGTAACTGTTAAAGTTGTATACAGCCAAAAGATAAAACTTTAGGCTCTGGCTGAATTGGATTGAGGCTTTTGTTTTTGGGGTTTGGCAAAGGTGCCTTTTTCTGGGTTAATGAGGTCAAAGATGGGGGAGGGGGGATTTGTGGAATTTTATTGTAGTATTTAGTGTGAAAAGCAGTTGTTAGCCTATTTAATAATTATTGTTATGTCCTACAAGCATGAATTAATTAACACCTCATGGTAGTTATGCACGGCTGGAATACTGAACGTAGGTGCGATCAATAATGGTATGTGCTAGGAATCAAAGACAGATCCTGCGACATAGGATGTGGTGAGACCATGCCTTCCGCGATGTGGATGCTGGCACAACCGAGAGATAAAATACCAAACACATGGAGAGCTCCGGTGACTGGTTAATAGGGTGATAGACCTGTGATCCATCGAGATGTCTTATTTAAGGGGAATGTGTGGGCGATCTTAGTTTTATGGCCCTGAGGTAAGAACCAGATGCCGGATACAGTTCACTATAGCTACCCCCAAGTGTTATGGGCCCAGAGCGAGGAGAGTAGCTTGTGTGGCATATTGATTTCATGGAGGATGGTGAGCAAGAAACCACTATCTGAGGTGGGTATCCATGGTGACTAGGATTTGTTTAATATATATGTGCTATGTCCGATGGATGATAGAATGTGCTATGTACTGTTAAGGAGTTAAAGTACTAGTTGATATCCCTGGGGATAAGGTTTGGCGTTGGAGGTTTGGGGTTATGTTCT